>NC_084814.1:10242509-10546263 GCF_963583255.1 Pyrus communis | reverse complement strand
TCGCCTTGGCTTTTTATTGAGCTATCGATCACCACAACAAACACACTCTGAAGTTTTCCCATTCTTGAAAATCGACTCCGGGCCTTTGAAATTTAACTCCATCCCTTCTCTTTGAACACTTTTGAAAAATGGCAAACTCATCGAACCTTAGCTTGGAATTGAGCCTTAGCAGTGATACGGGCGCGCCGCGTCAAGGTAACGTATGGCGCCCTTCTTTCTTATCTTCTAACCGTCCTCTTACAGGTGAGGACTCCGTGATGCAGGACGCCACAACAGCTACAATAGTAGCTAGGAACCTCCTCACTCCAAAAGATAGTAGGCTGCTGTCAGGACGGTCCGATGAGTTGGCCGTTCAAGAGTCCCTCGCACTTAGTGTTCAGTGTGCGAGTTCTGTGTCCAACATGGGCCAACGCTTGCTTGCCCGCTCCCGTCAGGTGGAATCATTGATGGCAGAGGTGGAAAGTCTCAAGCAGGAGATCCAGCAGCTTAAGTACGAGAATAGAAGTTTGCACGTGCTTGCCAACAACTATTCGACGGGCATGAAGAGGAAGCTTGATGAGCTGCAAGAGTCTGAAGGTCGGATTCACAGTGACCGTCAAAGGTTTTCGTCTTTCCTCCAGAGGCACCTTTTTCCTGGCTCATCCAGCGCTTGGCCAAGTATTGAGGCCTGGAATGCTCTAGCTCCGATGCCTCCCGCTCCGATGCCTTCCGCTCCGATGCCTTCTGCTTCAAAGCCTTCTGCTTCAAAGCCTTCTGCTTCGACGCCTCGTAGTGGGGCTTCACGTAAACAACCTTTGTGAAGCTCCACCTTTCTCCATGTTTAGTATCTTTTTTTTTTTTTTTTTTTTTTTTGAACATGCTTTGTTTATTCAGTGCATTGGGTTGCCTCCCAAGTAGCGCTTTCTTTTACGTCTTGCAGCCGGACGAAGAACCCAATCACTCCAGGATATGTTCACGAATCGGATGAAAACTCCGAGTCATAAACTAGTACCTAAAACAAGAAACAAAACAAGATTAAGAATCTGGAATAAAAAGAACAAACGAAAATAAAACAATCCAAAAACTCTCAAGTTCATCTTGCTTCTGTGGGCAGCAAGATGCATGAAGGTGAATTTGGTATGATTGGTTGAGCAAAGTCCTCCAAAGCTCTAAGTTCATCTTGGTTGCCCGCCATCTCTTCCTCTCTTTCCCAATCAAATTGCTCAGATCCTTTACTTGTTGAACTAGGTGAAGTCCTTTCCTCTTCCTCACGGATTAGGGATGAACTTGATGGCACAAAGTTGTCCAAAGTGTAGCCCTTCAACCGTTCAATTCTTTGGCCTAACTCAACAAGTCTATTTGACATAAACTACCTTAAATAAAATAACACAAGTGTGAATGAAAATCTGCAAGCAAACAACAATGAAATGAACAAAAATAAACTTAAAAACGTTTGAAAAGACTCAAAGGATGTGGAACTAAACGCTTAGAACACTTAAACAATCCTAAAACCCAAAACAGCCACTAGAAGACTCAAAATTGCCTAAAAATCACTTTCTGGGCAGTTTTGAGCACCTACACTAATTTGGACGAAATTGGATGGAAACTTGAATCAAAACACTTATAAACACAAATCAAAACACTTTCTAACTAATTTGGACAAAACAAAGACTCAAAACAAGCTAAAAACACTCAAAACTGCCTAAAAACACAAATTGGGCAGTTTTGACACTAAACTCAATTTTGGACGAAAATTAGGTTTGAGCTTGACTCAAAATGCTTCAAAACACAAGATAAGACAGATTCTAAGCCTAAAACCTAACAAAATATGGGGGAAATTGTATTTGGACGAAATGCAATTAAATGGTCAGATTATAACAAAACCAGATTGTAAAGCAAGTTGATGTAAACCAATGGATAATGGAATGGCTAAGGGATTCTTTTCCACACCTGAAATGTATGCAACTTAAATCAACTTCCAATTATCAAATCGACAAGTTATGAATCTTGACACTAATCAAAATAGCAAACAAGCAAACAAGCAATTACAAGGGACTGAAATCAGTCCCCGGCAACGGCGCCATTTTTGTTGATGTAATATTCCTTCCTAATGCTAGAATATGTTTAATATAATGGCACAAGTAAGGGTGTCGAATCCACAGGGACTAATTGGACCTATGTAATTACTTGTTTTGCAAGAACTCTAAGAAATGAATCAAACTAAACAAACTAGGCAGATTTGGAAATGAATCAAACTAGTCTAAATAAACAGATTTGTTTTTGTAACTTGAAAGCATGAGAATATGAAATAAACACAAATAAATGAATCAACAACTAATGTAATGGGATAGTATCAATGGAAATGAAACTAGGGATTCGATTTCACCATTGCTCAACTAAGTCCATGTTTGTCAAGTTAGTTTATACTCATCCATCTACCTATTTCTTGAGTTTGTTTCACTTGGATATGATCAACCATATGATGTGTGGATTTGATCAAATGTCTCTAATCATGAACCTAATTGTGATGTGCAACTTTGGTTCATAATCAAGATTATGTAATGTACAAGAAACTTTCATAAAACCAAAGGGAGTAATTCGGCAGGATGTGTGCTAAACACTCCCTTCATTCATTCACATATCTACCAAGATTATGCATGATGTGTGCTTTAATCTTGGCTACACAACTTAGTGATTAATTCAAATGATGATCAAACATTAAAATCAACATACTAAGTCACCATTAAAACAGAAAATGAAACAAGAAATAGATGCACAAAATGAGCATTCTAACTTAATTACATGGCAAACTTTGCAAGGTTACATCGAATCCCTAGAGGAGGATTAGTTACAATTCATGTTTACAGAATGTTTAACATAAAGGTACACAACATGAATGAACATAGAATTGATAAGAATGAACCCTTGAAGCAAAACTGATGTTGAAGTCCTTGAAGAGTTCCTTGGTGTTGCTTCTCCAAATGTGGTCCGGATGAAGTAGATTGGTTTGGTTTGGATGGTTTCTGCCCTTAGGACAGAAATGGACAGAGAATGGAGTGAAGTAGGGGGGTTTTAGAGTGTGTAATGGACTGAAAATGAAGAAGGAACCTTGCGGATGGGAAAGGGAGAGAAAATGAGCAGTTTCTGTGAAAGGAAAAGAATGTAGAATGCAATGCAATGGGGAGGGCGAAATTAGGGTGAATGATGGACAGAAAATGGAGCCAAATAGAGTGTGTGTGATCCCCCCAACATTCAGATTGGATCTAGGAGTTGTTTAATTCAGAGGGCAGAGCATCAATCAGATGGAATGATGGGTTTCTGAGTGTAGTGGACGCATGGCTTGGACAACCCTGCAAGAATGTGTTTTGTTTAATCAAAATGCATGTGTAAAGTCTGCCACAAGGGAGTGGAACCTGCAAAGGTGACTTGGACCACCAGAAAATGTTTATACACATCTGAAAATGAGAAGAACACACGGCATGAATGATAGGAGCATATTCATGCGACTTAAATGGCTTGTTCTCGTGCATTTACGTTATGTTTCTCTAGTTATTTTAGTCCTTTATGCTTCTTTTGTGTGTTTTCAGGTTCTAAGGGCAAGGTATGCAAAAGGATGCCTTTTGGAGCCTTTTGGAGCAAATTAGAGATTGGAATGGATATCATATGCTTGGAGCCAAGAGGATGGACGAAATTAAAGACTTGAAGTAGGAAAGTTAAATCCTAAAAGACCTCATGTTTAAGCATCATTGAAGACTCCTACGCATTTTAGAACACAAAAACAACATTCCTTGCAACCTTAGGACATTGTCGTGTGTTTCCTTGTGTCTCCCTTCCTTGCCATGCAAGGAAGGGCTTTGTTCCCTATTTTAAACACTTAAAGCATTCATTTATCATATCATTCACTTATTATAAGCATTCACTTATCATATCATTCACTTATCAAACCATTCACTTATCACTTCCATTCACTTATCACTTATCACTTCCATTCACTTATCACTCACCACATATCATTCATTTATCACTTAACATATCATTCATTTATCACTTAACATATCATACACTTATCATAATCATTCACTTATACACTTATCATAATCATTCACTTATTCTTTCATCATTCAACCACCAATTCAACACATGCATTTCAAACCTTTCAACACCCTTTAATCATCTCCCTTTAAGTTATGATTTTATTTCCTAACCCTACATGCATTATTTATTAGCATCTTCACATGCATTCACACACACTTCACACAAACAAACAACTCAAAACCGTGAGCTCCCATTCCCTTATGCCATTTTCAGATTTCCACCCACTAACCTAGTCATCAACACATGCATTCCCTTCACATTCACCCACATGCACTCCCAATCTTTAATCATATGCACTCCCATCATAATTCCACCACCAATTCAGCCACAAAACATTATCATTGCACCACATTCAACCACTCCACATCCCTCACCAAGAAACCATTCAACACACACATGCATCCTGAAATTCTTTGCCATGCAATCACATGCATTTCCCTTGACATTTTCAGCCATCACACTTCATCATTACACCACCATTCACTCTTTAACCCACACACACTTCACACAAACAACATTCACATGCATTCACATGCATTTCCAACACAAAACACACTCAAAACCGTGGCCACCTTTGCATTTCAGGATTCCCATTTGCATTTTCAGATTTCCAGCTTTCCCTTTTATTTTCCAGCTTTCATTCTTCATCATTGCAGCCATTCCACATGCAATTCTCCATCATTCCTCCACACAAACACCTTAAACAAATAGCCATATACATCTCCACTCCTCCTATAAATACCCTTGCATTCCCATCATTCAAAACATCTCATTCCATTGTAGATACCACAACACAAACATTCCATTCCTTCTCTAGCCGTGAGTTTCTCTCCATTTTCTGCACCATTTTCTCCACCACTCCTCACCTATTTCCATAATTCCCCACTCCATTCCACACTTCCATCCCCCAAACCAATTATCCCTAGACCTTATGCTACAATAAAGAGGAAGAGAAGAGGGCCTAAACGTTCATACAATTCAAGTTTGAGTTGTTGGAATGTTTAGGCGTTTCTTTGATTTCAATGTTTAATTTCAATTCTCTTTGTTTTGTATGAGGAACTAAACCCCCCTTTAGCTAGGGGGGGATTCGAAATATATGTTTATGCTTGCATTTTGATTTGATTACTTCTAATTGCGTTTCATAAGTTGTGGATTCAATTTGTTTAACCGTTTGATTGATAACTTATTTATGTATGTTTATTAAGAATGCGCGCTTAATTTTCATGCATGAATATGACGCTAGAATATAAGTGAGTTTCACCTAATCGTTATGAACTTATATTCACAAGTAGTGGAGGTTGCTTATAAACAATCGCGTTAAACGAATTCTTGGCATAAGTTTCATGCAATCATAGTAACGAATGCCTCGTCAACACTTATAGTTTTCATGATGCTTAATGATTCTTGCTTGTTTCTCTATTATGCAATTCATGTAGGGAACTTGTGAGGAATGCTTTGGGTTGTCGTATGCAATCATCCAATTCATTAACTTAAGGAAAACTTGACGGTTAATTTAAGCGGACCTAATTAACCCGGGGTGTTGAGAATTCATGGTTTATTGAAATGCAATTGGAAATCATTTTATTATGCAAGTGTAACATGTATGGAGATGAACCCCTTAGCTAGCCATACCATCCATTCATTTCCGTCAATTTCATATTTACAATTTGTTTTCTTTACAATCTATCCATTTTAGTTTAAATTCGTCCAAATCCAATTCCCCCCTATTTCGTTGAAATCTTAGTCTTAATCTTTCTTATTTTTAGTTTTGCTTTCTTCGAACATTAAATAGTGTTTTATATTGTATTTTTATGTTTTTAAGTCAATTTAGAAGGTTTTAGCAAGCCCTCCTAATCCCCGGTCTAGAACGATCCCTCACTTATCCATTCTACTACAATTGTCAAACGAGGGTTTAATTTGAGTGTCAAGTAATTCTCGCATCAATCCGGTAATAGTTTAAATTCCAGATTGGGTGCCTGAATCATTAACCACATGTTAGTATAAAAGAAAATTGAAATTCGGGGAGGCGGCTTACCTGTGTGCTCCAAAATGAACTCCAGAATAAACACCCCTTCGAAAGTTATGACTTGTCCCGTGTCATAAAATCCAACTTCCTTGGGAATTGTGGTTTCAAATATGTCGTCTTTGATGCCTTCTACATCTTCTCCAGCCCCTACCTTCTCTTGAATCATTCTTCTTGGTGTACAAAGTCCTTTGAAGAATTCAACACCATCTAAAACTTGCTGTGTTGCACCAAGAATTTGAATAGCATTTTGCACCTTTGGGAAGGCTTCCACGATGTCCTTTTTACTCTCTTCTTGGTTGGGAATCAAAAACCTGCTAGGAAAAGGGACATTGGGTGGAATAACATCAGAATAACATGAAATTGGGACGTCCTTACTGGTGGTGGGTGGTTTAGAGGGCTTAGGGGGCTGCGGCAAGGGTTGTTCTACCCTTGCCGTGTGCATGTCTTCTTCCTCCTCCTCAATTAGCAGCTCTTCATCCACTTCTAGGCTATGTTTGGACATTTTTAGGTCAGCTCCAACCTCCATAGCACTTCCCAAAGTGATAGCATTATGGATTTCAAAATCTTCCTTCGAGTTTTCAATAGTTGAGTTGGAAAGTTCACTTTGCTCTTGAATTTGTTTCATGAACTCCATAATCTGCCCAAATTGCTCGTCCAATTTACCCAACTTCTTGTCTTGATTTTGTTCGTCCTGCGTCAAAGAGGTTAGTAATTGAAAATTTTTATCATTATCCATGGACATACTTGAACTTGATTGGAATTGTTGTGGGGGAGATTGTGGTGGCTGCATAGGTGTTGTATTGAACTCCTCATATGGTTGCCAATATGCTTCTTGTTGAGCCTCCTTGGCTTGATTTTGTGACCCCTGCGCCAAAGAATTTATTTCATTAAGAATTTGAATATAATCTACTGGCGAACTTGAATTTAATTGAGCATATTGCATATGAAGTTGTGGTGGCTGCATAGGTCTTGAATAGAACTTCTCATATGGTTGCCAATATGCTTCACGTTGAACTTGTTGATCTTCCCACCATATAGAGTTTGAATGATCCCTCCAATCTCTTTGTGGACATTGATTGGCTTGAAATCCTTGCCTATATGAAGCACCAAATGTAGGGACACTCTGCATTGTGGTCCTTTCGGCATACGGCGACAATTTAGAAGTAAGATTTGCCAATTGAGCTTGAATGCTAGCAAAATCCATATCTTACTTCTCTAGTACCTAAAATCAAAGAAAGAGAACTAAATCAAATATCAAAAGTAACAACAAACAAAGAAAACAACACTAAGTTAGAAACTAAAACGAAAACAACTAAACCAAAAAAAAAAAAAAAAAAAAGATACTAAACATGGAGAAAGGTGGAGCTTCACAAAGGTTGTTTACGTGAAGCCCCACTACGAGGCGCAGAAGCGGAAGGCGCAGAAGCGGGAGGCATAGAAGCGGGAGGCATCGGAGCGGAAGCCATCGGAGCGGGAGGCATCGGAGCTAGAGCATTCCAGGCCTCAATACTTGGCCAAGCGCTGGATGACCCAGGAAAAAGGTGCCTCTGGAGATAAGACGCAAGCCTTTGACGGTCACTGTGAATTCGACCCTCAGATTCTTGCAGCTCATCAAGCTTCCTTTTCATCCCCGACAAATAGTTATTTGCAAGCACATGCAAACTTCTATTCTCGTACTTAAGCTGCTGGATCTCTTGCTTAAGTCTTTCCACCTCTGCCATCAACGATTCCACCTGACGAGAGCGGGCAAGCAGGCGTAGGCCCATGTTGGACACAGAGCTCGCACACTGAACACTAAGTGCGAGGGACTCTTGAACGGCCAACTCATCAGACCGTCCTGACAGCAGCCTACTATCTTTTGGTGTGAGGAGGTTTTTAGCTACTATTGTAGCTGTTGTGGCGTCCTGCATCACAGAGTCTTCACCTGAAAGAGGACCGTTAGAAGATAAAAAAGAAGGGCGCCATACATTACCTTGACGCGGCGCGCCCGTATCACTGCTAAGGCTCAATTCCAAGCTAAGGTTCGATGAGTTTGCCATTTTTTTCAAAGGTGTTCAAAGATAGGGGTTGATGGAGTAAATTTTCAAAGGGTCGGAGTCGATTTTCAAGAATGGGAATTCTTCAGAGTGTGTTTGTTGTGGTGATCGATAGCTCTATAAGAAGCCAAGGCGACGCGTCCACCAATTCAAAAAGCCGGAATTTCCGGCGTAATTTAGGCGACGCGTTCTCGGCTTTTCAGAAGACGCGTTCAACTTTGGCAAAAGATTTCTGACAAAGCTGAAAACACGTGGAGGCCATCATCGCAACTACACATCTTTAGCCGACAAGCGCAAAGTTCGGCGACGCTTTCTCTGCTTTTCAGAAAACGCGTGCAGCTTTGTCAAAAGGAGCCGCATCTGCACTACCACGTGTCGTTCAGAAAGCGAAGGGGCGTCGTTCAGAAATCGAAGGGGCGCCTGCTCAGAAATCGAAGAGGCGTATTCAAAGATCGAAGAGGCGCCACTATTTCAAAAAGCCGGAATTGCGGGATCAAAACGTTTGTCGACAAGGGTAAAAAGTACCACCACTTGATATTATCTCTATATATGTCGACCTTCGTCTTTTATGGCAGGGCAAACCTGAAGAAAATGCCCAACTCTCCCTCACCTCTGAGGGCGCACTCCCAGCAAGGCCTTTCAAAATACTCAATTCTTTCTTCTTCCCCAAAGATGATACCAGATGCCTGGAGTACATATGACCCAGGAGGAAACGGCGGATTGAAGCATGTGCTGATTCATCCACCGCTTCTTCAAAGCAAAGGTATCTCATATCATCAAGGTCAAAAGCAAAAGTATCTCATATCATGCTCTTTCCCTGTCTTTTTCTTTGTCCTTGTTCTTACTCGCATGGCAAAGTAAAAGAAGCAATCAGCCGGCACTTGGAGTCAATCTTCCGATCTGGAGCCAACTGCCTGGAATCTATTCCTGATTGCTTACCTAGCGTTGCTCTCGAGTAGTCATCTTCAACGGTTGATACACTTCCGGAGAAGGGACCACTTCTGCAAAGGGGAGCGAGTAAGGCAAGTGAAAATGATACATTGAAGCATGTGGAGACAAACATAGGCTGAGTTATCCTCCAACCCTTTTCAATACGAATTGGAAAGATTGAACAAAGAAACAGACCAAAAGGGTAAGCTCAGACCTTCGGGGGAGACCAAAAGAACCATCCTGCTGCCCAGTTCAAGAAGTAGCACAAAGGAAAATCAACAATGGGCAGAAACCAGTTCAAGAGTAAGCCTGTGGAATCATCAAGATCAAGCCTCAATGCAATCAACAAAGAGAAGAGGGAATTTACACTCCATAACCAGATTTGCGTCCCTAAACTCTTCTCTTTGTTAATTACATTCTGCCATGGTTTAGGTTTTGTGTGATTACTTATGTTTAGTGTGAATCTATGCTTAAAACATTGAGGACAATGTTTGATTTAAATGTGGGGGGGGGGTAACTAATGTTGTTAATGCAAATTCGTGGGATTTTATCACCCATAACTTCAAATGTTGTTCCTTGCTGTTTTAAGGTGTTTTTAAGTTGTTTTAGAGTGTTTTAGTATGTTTTGTTTTTATAACTCCGAAAAGCACATAAAAATTTGAAAAATTGTTTTGAAAAGCCTAAAAAGAGTGTTTTGAGTCGTTTTTGTGAGTTTGTGTCTTAGGGTACCTTCCAACACAATGATAAGGATTTGGTTTGTAATTGCATGACTGTTAAAAAGAGTTATAAACATAGAGAAAAGTTTGATTTACTCTTGGTTTATGCTTAGTTATGGTTATAATGTATGACTTCACATGCAATCATAAAAGAAAAATTCGTTTTTGTAACATGCTTGAAGGAAGGAACTCAAACAAACGCTACAACCCTGTGAGACTCGAGCCATTACCTTCTTTGGAGAGTTATTTTCTGTGATTCTTTGTTTTCTAAAGTTGTTGAATGATCTCATTATTTCTTGCTTGGTTGCTACTTAGAATGCAATTGTATCATGATAGAACTAAATGCTAGAACTTATATCCGTTTCATTCAAAGCATGATATTGAGTTGCATAACATATATCAAGATGAAGTTGTGTAGTTGCCACCATAGCCAAATAGCCTTACTTCCCATATTTCGTATATATTGTAAGTCTTAACACCGTTGAGCCTCGTTTAACCTATTTTCTTTGCTAACCATATCACCCCTTACCTAGCCTAGATTAGGACCATCCGTACCCTTGTTCTTAAAAGATAGTGAGCATGACTTAAATGAATTCCTTTTGAGTACATTTTGCAAGAAAATGAGTGTGGGGGAGTAAAAGTTTGTTCTTAAGTTTGTATGTTTTGAGAGTCAAAAGAAAAGAAGAAAAAAAAAAATTTGTGAAAAACATATGAAAAAGAAAAACAGAAAAGAAGAGAAAAGAAAGAAAGAAAAAAAAAAAGAGCTTGTTCCCCCTTGTTGTTCAAAAGTTGAGTTTTCATTCAAAAGTGAATTCTACGTTAAATCAAATGCTTTGCTCGCTATTTCTTTAAGAACCTTTGTTTTCCATATACCTTCTTTGTTAGCCAAACACCTTTAGCCCCGTTACACCCCTTTGACTTCTATCTTGATCGTTATGTGTTCAATAATGTGGAGTTTGAAATTGATATGAGCTTATGGAATCACTGGTTCTCATTCTAAGTAGTAGCATTCCATTCATGAGATCATATTCATGTCATTATCGTAAATCCAGAAAATGCTTTCCTTGTTATAACATATGTGAGTGTTCGTCTACATGTTTACATCAATCTTCTCACATATAACTAGTGTAGGGTGTGTAGTCAGAAAATCTGTGTGAAAAACGAGTGCATATCTTGTAAGGATTTGAGCAATTTCTCTAAGGCATGTTACTACATTCAAAACATGGTTTTAAATGCTTAATTGTGAACTAGTATATGGTGACTATGATTAAGAATGTACTTAAGTGTGAAGATGACTAAAATCTGTGGGAATGATGATTTTTAACGTGTCATGTGCATTGGAAATCCCTAAGACGGTTGTTGGAAGGTTTAGGTTGTGTTTTACTTGTTTTGTTTCGTTTGGTTTTGTTTTGTTTTTCTTTCTGTTTTGCTCGAGGACTAGCAAAAGATAAGTGTGGGGGTATTTGATAGGAGCATATTCATGCGACTTAAATGGCTTGTTCTCGTGCATTTACGTTATGTTTCTCTAGTTATTTTAGTCCTTTATGCTTCTTTTGTGTGTTTTCAGGTTCTAAGGGCAAGGTATGCAAAAGGATGCCTTTTGGAGCCTTTTGGAGCAAATTAGAGATTGGAATGGATATCATATGCTTGGAGCCAAGAGGATGGACGAAATTAAAGACTTGAAGTAGGAAAGTTAAATCCTAAAAGACCTCATGTTTAAGCATCATTGAAGACTCCTACGCATTTTAGAACACAAAAACAACATTCCTTGCAACCTTAGGACATTGTCGTGTGTTTCCTTGTGTCTCCCTTCCTTGCCATGCAAGGAAGGGCTTTGTTCCCTATTTTAAACACTTAAAGCATTCATTTATCATATCATTCACTTATTATAAGCATTCACTTATCATATCATTCACTTATCAAACCATTCACTTATCACTTCCATTCACTTATCACTTATCACTTCCATTCACTTATCACTCACCACATATCATTCATTTATCACTTAACATATCATTCATTTATCACTTAACATATCATACACTTATCATAATCATTCACTTATACACTTATCATAATCATTCACTTATTCTTTCATCATTCAACCACCAATTCAACACATGCATTTCAAACCTTTCAACACCCTTTAATCATCTCCCTTTAAGTTATGATTTTATTTCCTAACCCTACATGCATTATTTATTAGCATCTTCACATGCATTCACACACACTTCACACAAACAAACAACTCAAAACCGTGAGCTCCCATTCCCTTATGCCATTTTCAGATTTCCACCAACTAACCTAGTCATCAACACATGCATTCCCTTCACATTCACCCACATGCACTCCCACTCTTTAATCATATGCACTCCCATCATAATTCCACCACCAATTCAGCCACAAAACATTATCATTGCACCACATTCAACCACTCCACATCCCTCACCAAGAAACCATTCAACACACACATGCATCCTGAAATTCTTTGCCATGCAATCACATGCATTTCCCTTGACATTTTCAGCCATCACACTTCATCGTTACACCACCATTCACTCTTTAACCCACACACACTTCACACAAACAACATTCACATGCATTCACATGCATTTCCAACACAAAACACACTCAAAACCGTGGCCACCTTTGCATTTCAGGATTCCCATTTGCATTTTCAGATTTCCAGCTTTCCCTTTTATTTTCCAGCTTTCATTCTTCATCATTGCAGCCATTCCACATGCAATTCTCCATCATTCCTCCACACAAACACCTTAAACAAATAGCCATATACATCTCCACTCCTCCTATAAATACCCTTGCATTCCCATCATTCAAAACATCTCATTCCATTGTAGATACCACAACACAAACATTCCATTCCTTCTCTAGCCGTGAGTTTCTCTCCATTTTCTGCACCATTTTCTCCACCACTCCTCACCTATTTCCATAATTCCCCACTCCATTCCACACTTCCATCCCCCAAACCAATTATCCCTAGACCTTATGCTACAATAAAGAGGAAGAGAAGAGGGCCTAAACGTTCATACAATTCAAGTTTGAGTTGTTGGAATGTTTAGGCGTTTCTTTGATTTCAATGTTTAATTTCAATTCTCTTTGTTTTGTATGAGGAACTAAACCCCCCTTTAGCTAGGGGGGGATTCGAAATATATGTTTATGCTTGCATTTTGATTTGATTACTTCTAATTGCGTTTCATAAGTTGTGGATTCAATTTGTTTAACCGTTTGATTGATAACTTATTTATGTATGTTTATTAAGAATGCGCGCTTAATTTTCATGCATGAATATGACGCTAGAATATAAGTGAGTTTCACCTAATCGTTATGAACTTATATTCACAAGTAGTGGAGGTTGCTTATAAACAATCGCGTTAAACGAATTCTTGGCATAAGTTTCATGCAATCATAGTAACGAATGCCTCGTCAACACTTATAGTTTTCATGATGCTTAATGATTCTTGCTTGTTTCTCTATTATGCAATTCATGTAGGGAACTTGTGAGGAATGCTTTGGGTTGTCGTATGCAATCATCCAATTCATTAACTTAAGGAAAACTTGACGGTTAATTTAAGCGGACCTAATTAACCCGGGGTGTTGAGAATTCATGGTTTATTGAAATGCAATTGGAAATCATTTTATTATGCAAGTGTAACATGTATGGAGATGAACCCCTTAGCTAGCCATACCATCCATTCATTTCCGTCAATTTCATATTTACAATTTGTTTTCTTTACAATCTATCCATTTTAGTTTAAATTCGTCCAAATCCAATTCCCCCCTATTTCGTTGAAATCTTAGTCTTAATCTTTCTTATTTTTAGTTTTGCTTTCTTCGAACATTAAATAGTGTTTTATATTGTATTTTTATGTTTTTAAGTCAATTTAGAAGGTTTTAGCAAGCCCTCCTAATCCCCGGTCTAGAACGATCCCTCACTTATCCATTCTACTACAATTGTCAAACGAGGGTTTAATTTGAGTGTCAAGTAATTCTCGCATCAATGAACAAAGGGATGGGTTTGATTTCTGAAATGATGGCTGCAATGAGTTACTTGTTTAATCACAATGCATGTGAATTTCTGTAAAGATGAAGTGTAGAAATGTAATGGAGTGCACGAAATGGATGTTTGTGTTTGTTGGTGTCAAAATGGCTGAAATGAATTAAGTGATGAAAATGGGTGGTTTTGGCGCACAAGGGAGATGGACAAGTAATGGAATGCACGGCCAAGGTTGTGAACATGCATGTGAATGCATGTTTTGGTGTTGGAACCACATAATTGACTTCAATGCTTGTTTTATTTAGAATCACTCAATTTGGCCGAATTTCACTACATTCCTTCATTTGCCTTCCAATTGATCTTATTACACACTTGGCTGCACACTAACACCAAACAAAGTAAAATGCAACTAGTTTAATCCAAAAACAATACAAAAACGCCAAATAAGAAAGCTATACATGCATGCAAAATGTGACTATCAATACTTGAAATGATCCGGTAATAGTTTAAATTCTAGAGTGGATGCCTGAATCATTAACGACATATTAGTATAAAAGAAAATTGAAATTCGGGGAGGTGTCTTACCTGTGTGTTCCGACAAGAACTTAAGAATAAACACCCCTTCGAAAGTTATGACTTGTCCCGTGTCATAAAATCCAACTTCCTTGGGAATTGTGGTTGCAAATATGTCCTCTTTGATGCCTTCATGAAATTCCCTATTTTGCACCTTTGGAAGGGGTTCCAAGATGTCTTTTTCACCTTCTTCTTCCTTGGAAGTCATGAATCTGCAAGGAATAGGGATATTTGTTGGAACGGGGTTAAAAATAATGAAATGTGGAACAACCATACCTGAATTAGATGGCATAGGAGCAATAGGTGCCTCCGGTAAAGGTGTTTCCACCCTTTCCGTGGGTTGGGTGTATTCCTCTTCCTTGTGATTTGATTTTGATGGTTGAGGGTCCGTTCCAACCTCTTTGTCACTTCTCAACATGATTTCCTTGGCAGTTTCAAATTCTCCCTTCGGATTTGCAATGGTTGAACTAGGGAGTTCGCCTTGGTCTCGAAACTGTCCTATGAACTCCGCGATCTGCCCAATTTGCATTTCCAAGTGGTCCAACCTTTTGTCTTGATTTTGGCCCTCCTTGACTTGATTTTGTGAGCCCTGCACCAAACAAATTAATTCATTAAGCTTTTGATTATAATCTATTGACGAACTTGAGTTTGGTTGGGCATATTGAATATGAGGTGGTTGCCAATATCCTTCTTGTTGAACACTTTGAGGTTCCCACCACATAGAAGTTGAATGATCACTCCAATCCGAATTGTAAGTATTGGAAAACACGTTATTCCTTGATTGAAGATCAAATATATCAATGCTTTGCATTTGGGACCGTTCCATGAGCTGTGACAAAAGAGAAGCATTATCAAGTGCCATGTTGTTCTTCTCTAGTACTTGAATTCAACAAACAAAACACAAATCAAACATTAAAACTAAAATACATAACAGAAACGAACAATCCAAGAGATTAGCAAAGTTGCTAATCCCCCGGCAACGGCGCCAAAATTTGATGCGGGATTTATACGCACACAAATTAAACCCTCTTTTTGTCAATTGTAGTATAAGTATAAGTAGGGATCGTTCTTAACCGGGGATTAGGAGGGATTGCAAATCACTTGGAAACTGACTCAAAAACGTAAAATAAAGTTTAAAACACTAAACTAAACTCAAGGAATGCGAAGCTAAACGCTTAAAACACTAAAACAAACCAAAAGACTCAAACATCACCCAAAACACTCAAAACTGCCTTAAAAACACTTTCTGGGCAGTTTTGAGCACTTTGGTGAATTTGGACGAAATTATGTAATAAATTGAATCAAAACACTTAGAAACATAAACTAAGACACTTTCTAACTAAATTGGACAATAAAGTAAAGGGGGATTGAGTTTTATACGAAATTAAATTAAATGCACAGATTCTAATTAAAACAGGATGTAAATATGAAATTGATGAAATGGAATGAATGGATGATAGAATAGCTAAGGGGTTCATCTCCATACATGTTACACTTGCATAATAAAATGATTTCCAATTGCATTTCAATAAACCATGACTTCTCAACGCTCCAAGTTAATTAGGTCCGCTTAAATTAACTTTCAGATTTCCCTAGATTCATTGGATTGAATGGAATACGCATTACAACCAAATTATTCCTAATCAAAGTCCCTAACTATGGAATACGCATGATAGAGACATTCAACAAAGATCATTAAGTTCAACGGAAATCATAAACATCGACGAGGCATTCGTTACTATGGAATACGCATGAAACTTATGCCAAGAATTCATTTAACGCGATTGTTTATAAGCAACCTCCACTACTTGTGAATATAAGTTCGTAACTATTAGGTGAAACTCACTTATATTCTGGCGTCATATTCATGCATGAAAATTAAGCGCGCATTCTCAATAAACATACATAAATAAGTTATCAATCAAACGGTTAAACAAATTGAATCCACAACTTATGAAACGCAATTAGAAGTAATCAAATCAAAATGCAAGCATAAACATATATTTTGAATCCCCCCCTAGCCAAGGGGGGGTTTAGTTCCTCATAACTTTGAAATCAAAGAAACACCTAAACATTCCAACAACTCAAACTTGAATTGTATGAACGTTTAGGCACTCTTCTCTTCCATTCCTCATACGTACAAAACAAAGATAATTGAATTTAAACATTGAGATCAAAGAAACACCTAAACATTCCAACAACTCAAACTTGAATTGTATGAACGTTTAGGCACTCTTCTCTTCCTCGTTGTTGTATCACAAGGTCTAAGGTGTGTTTTGGGATAGTGTGAAGTGTTTTGGAGGGATGGGGAGTGGTTGGAGTGGTGTTTGGATTAGTAGGGATACTCACGGCACAAGGGGATGATTTCTGGTGGTGTTTTGGATGATTTTCTGAATATGGACGAATTGAATGAGAATCAATGCAATGGATGCTTATTTATAGGTGAAATGGGGGGAACATGACAGCTAGGAGGGAATGTGGCTGCATGTGCAAGGGGACAATCTGGAAATGAAAAGAGAAATGCATGTGAATTAAAGCTAAAGTGGAATGACAATGGCATGTGGAATGGCTGAATTGAATGATTAAAGTGCACGGCACAAAGGGATGTGTTGGTGTGTGAATGGAAATGCAATCAGAAATGGGAGAGCATGTGGGTGGAAATGCATGCGGGTGAATGTGTGGCTTCATGGATTAAAGAATGGGAGTGCATGTGTTGAATGATTAAAGTGCATGTGCAATGTTTTAAAGGATGGAATGATGGAGGAACAAGTGCATGTGAATGCATGGTGATAGCATGTGCACGGTTTTGGTTGGAATGCAAGGGAATGTGCTGAAATGATGGTTTCTTTGGTGATGAATGTGGCTGCAAGGTGTGAATGATTATGGGTATGATAAGTGATAAGTGTATGGTTATAAGTGATATGATATGTGGTTATTATAAGTGATAAGTGGTGATGATAAGTGTATGATATGATAAGTGAATGATGATGCGGTTATTTATACGCACACAAATTAAACCCTCTTTTTATCAATTGTAGTATAAGTATAAGTAGGGATCGTTCTGGACTGGGGATTAGGAGGGATTGTTAATCACTTGGAAACTGACTCAAAAACGTAAAAACAATATAAAACACTAAACTAGACTCAAAGAATGCGAAACTAAACGTTAAAACACTAAGACAGAATGTAAATATGAAATTGATGAAATGGTGTTGAAGTTTTCCTTCTTCGTGCTAGAATATTTTTAGTATAATGGCACAAATAAGGGTGTCGAATCCACAGGGACTAATTGGACCTAAACAACTACTTGTTTTGCAAAAACTCTATAAGAGAAATAAAACTAATCAATTTAGGCAGATTTGTTGTTGTAACTTGAAAGCACAAGAAAATGAAGTAGACACAAATAAATGAATCAACAACTAATGAAATGAGATAGCACAAATAGAGATGTAGCTAGATATTCGATTTCACCATTGCTAAGCCAAGTCCATGCTTGTTAAGTCAGATTATACTCATCCCTCTACTTATTTCTTGGGTTTGTTTCACTTAGATATGATCAGCCATATGATGTGTGGACTTGATCAAATGTCCCTAATCATGAACCTAATTGTGATGTGCAACTTTGGTTCCTAATCAAGAATATGTAGTGCATAAGAAACTTTCACAAAACCAAAGGGAACACTCGGCAGGATGTTTGCAAAACATTCCCTTCATTCATTCACATATCTACCAAGATTATGCATGATGTGTGCTTTAATCTTGGCTAAACAACCTGTGGTTAATTCAAATGGTGATCAAGCATTAAAATCAACATACTAAGTCACAATTAAATCGGAGAATGAAGCAAGAAATAGATAGATTAAATGAGAATTCCGAATTAACTACATGGCAAACTTTGCAAGGCTACATCAAATCCATAGAGGAGGATTAGTTACAATTCATGTTTGCAAAGGATTTAACATAAAAACATGAATGAACATAGAATTAATAAAAAGAAAGAACCCTTGAAGCAAAACTGATGTAGAATCAAAGAAACACCTAAACATTCCAACAACTCAAACTTGAATTGTATGAACGTTTAGGCCCTCTTATCTTCCTTTTCGTCGTAGCACAAGGTCTAAGGGATGTTGTTGGTGTGTTGAATGGATTGGGGAATTATGGAAATGGAAGGATGATGTTTGGATTGTAAGGGAGAGTCACGGCACAAAGAGGGGTTTATGGACTACATTTCTGCAATGGATGAGTTTGTGAATGGAATGGATGGACTTTGTGAAGGGCACGGCCCCAAGGGACCAATTTCTGTTGTGAATCACTTGTCCCCTTCATTTGTGAAGTGTGCCTAGTTTTATAGGAAGGAATGTGGCTGCCAACATTCAGATTGGATCTTGAATCTGCACATGTGAGATGGAAATGCATAAATGAGCTGGAATTGATGGGTTTCTGAGGTAGTGGATGCACGGCACTAGGGAAGTATGCATGCATTTGGCTATTTTGATTGAATCATGCATGTGTATTGGCTGCAAAGGCTGAAATGACAACCTGGAAAGGGTATCAAAGTGCACGGCATAGACAAAGAGGAGCTGGAATCACATGGAATGATGGGATGAAATGGTTTTCTGGAATAATGGGTGCATGGCAAAAGGGAAATGTGCAAGCATGGGGTTTATTTAATTGAGATGCATGTGGATTAAAAGAGAAGGGAATGCATGTGCAATGAAGTGGATTTTCTGATGGAATGTGGAGGGAGAGCCACGGCAATGATGATTTCTGGTGGTGTATGTTTGAATGGTGCATGTGGGTGAATGTGTGGCTGAAATGTAAAGGGGGGAAGATGATGGGTTGAATGATTGCACGGCATGGGTATTTTCTGGAATGTTGGATGTGCATGTGAAGTGGCTTTGTGGCTGAAATGATGAAGTGAGATGCATGTGAATGCAAAGGGAGGCCACGGCAATGAGTGGTGTGAATGATTGAATGTGTATGTGAATGGTGGAAATCTGAAAATGGCATAAAACAACTAGGCTAAGGGAAAGGCACAGCAAAGAGATGTTTGTTGATGTAAATGTGCAATGGTTGCAATGATGAAATGGATGGGAGTGCATGTGGACTAAAGGGGTGTGAATGGTTGTGGTAATGATAAGTGATAAGTGAATGGTTTTGATCTTCAATTTCGTCCATCTACTTGGCTTTAAGCATATGCAATCCAATCCAATCTCTAATTTGCTCCAAAAAACTCCAAAAGGCATCCTTTTGCATACTTTACCCTTAGAACCTGAAAACACACAAAAGAAGCATAAAGGACTAAAATAACTGTGAATTAACAACATAGATGCACGAAAACAAGCTAAGTAAGTCGCCTAAATATGCTCCTATCAAACTCCCCCACACTTAAGCAAAACAAAACAACAAAAGAACACGAAACTAGACAAAACGAACAAAACACAACCTACACCTTCCAACAATCGTCTCACGGATTTCCAATGCTCATGACAAGTTAAAAATCATCATTCCCACAGATTTTAGCCATCTTTACACTTAAGTACATTCTTAATCATAGTCACCACATACTAGTTCACATTTAAGCATTTAAAACCATTTCGAATGTAGTAACATGCCTTAGAGAATTTCCTCAATTCCTAACTAGAATGCACTCTATTTTCACATAGATTTTCTGACTATACACCCTACACTAGTTATATGTGAGAAGATTGATGTAACATGAAAACGAACACTCACATATATGTATCACAAAGAACGCAATTTCTGGAGTTAATAAGCATGTTTAGATATGATCTCATGAATGGAATGCTACTACTTAGACGCGAGAACCAGTGACACCATAAGCTCATACCAAGTTCAAACTCCACAAATTGAAATACACAACACTCAAGATAGAAGTCAAGGGTTGTAACGGGGCTTGGGGTATGTGGATAACAAATAAGGGATATGGAAAACAAAGGTTCTTAAAGAAATAGTGAGCAAAGCATTTGAATCAACTTAGAATTCACTTTTGAATGAAAACTCAACTTTTGAACAAAAAGGGAGAATTTAGACAATTTACGCCCAGAATTGGTGTTTTGGAACCTTTCTTCAATCACTTATTCTTTCATTTTTTTTTTTTTTTTTTTTTTTTTTTTCTTTTCTTTTGAATCTCAAAACATAAACACTTAAACATTCTCTCCCCCACACTTATTTTCTTTCATAATGTAACTCAAAAGGAATTCAATTAAGTCATGCTCGCTATCTTTTAAGAACAAGGGTGGGGATTGTCCTAAACTAGGCTAGGTGAGGAAAATGTGGGTAAACAAAGAATAAAGGCTAAACAAGGCTCAACGGGGTTAAAACTTACAACAAATACGAAGTATGGGAAATAAGGCTATTTGGCTATGGTGGTGGTCACCACACAACTTCTTCTTGAATATGTGTTATGCAAATCAATAACATGCTTTGAATGAAATGGGCATGAGTTCTAGGTAGTAACGAAGCAAAGAATAATGAGATCATGCAACGACTTTAGAAAACAAGAAATCACAGATTATACTCTCCAAAGAACGTTATAGGCTTAAGTCTCTCAGGGTTGTAGCGTTTGTTTGAGTTCCTTCCTTCAAGCATGTTACAAAAACGAATTTTTTTTCTTTTATGATTGCATGTGAAGTCATACATTATAACCATATCCAAGCATATACCAAGAGTAAATCAAACTTTTCTCTATGTTTATAACTCTTTTTAACCGTCATGCAATTACAAACCAAATCCTTATCATTGTGTTGGAAGGTACCCTAAGACACAAACACACAAAAACGACTCAAAACACTTTTTTTAGGCTTTTTAAAACATGTTTTTCAAATTTTTATGTGATTTTCGGAGTTATAAAAACAAAACACACTAAAAACACTCTAAAACAACTTAAAAACACCTTAAAACAGCAAGGAACAACATTTGAAGAGTTCTGGGCATTCTTTTTAGGCTGTTTAAAACATGTTTTTCAAATTTTTATGTGATTTTCGGAGTTATAAAAACAAAACACACTAAAAACACTCTAAAACAACTTAAAAACACCTTAAAACAGCAAGGAACAACATTTGAAGAGTTCTGGGTGATAAAATCCCACGAATTTGCATTAACAACATTAGTTACCCCCCCACACTTAAATCAAACATTGTCTTCAATGTTTTAAGCATAGATTCATACAAAGCATAAGTAAACACATAAAAAGCAATTTAAACATACTAAATATGGTAGAATGTAATTAACAAAGAGAAGAGTTTAGGGACGCAAATCTGGTTATGGAGTGTAAATTCCCTCTTCTCCTTGGTAATTGTATTGAGGCTTTGATCATAGTGACTCCACAGGCTTACTCTTGAACTGGTTTCCCCCATCATTGATTTTCCTTTGTGCTACTGGGCTGGAGGATTCTTTTGGTCTTCCCCGAAGGTCTGAGCTTACCCCTTTGGTCTGTCTCTTTGTTCAATCTTTCCAATTCGTATTGAAAAGGGTTGGAGGAGAACTCAGCCTATGTTTGTCTCCACATGCTTCAATGTATCATTTTCACTTGCCTTACTCGCTCCCCTTTGCAGAAGTGGTCCCTTCTCCGGAAGTGTATCAACCGTTGAAGATGACTACTCGAGAGCAACGCTAGGTAAGCAATCAGGAATAGATTCCAGGCAGTTGGCTCCAGATCGGAAGACTGACTCCAAGTGCCGGCTGATTGCTTCTTTTACTTTGCCATGCGAGTAAGAACAAGGACAAAGAAAAAGACAGGGAAAGAGCATGATATGAGATACTTTTGCTTTTGACCTTGATGATATGAGATACCTTTGCTTTTGAAGAAGCGGTGAATGAATCAGCACATGTATTTGTTGTGTTGTTTCCTCCTGGGTCATATGTACTCCAGGCATCTGGTATCATCTTTGGGGAAGAAGAAAGAATTGAGTCTTTCGAAAGGCTTTGCTGGGAGTGCGCCCTCAGAGGTGAGGGAGAGTTGGGCATTTTCTTCAGGTTTTCCTTGCCATAAAAGACAAAGGTCGACATATATAGAGATAATATCAAGTGGTGGTACTCTTCTTTTACCCTTGTCGACAAACGTTTTGATCCCGCAAATCCGGCTTTTTGAAATAGTGGCGCCTGTTCGATCTTTGAAGACGTCTCTTCGATTTCTGAGCAGGCGCCCCTTCGATTTCTGAACGACGCCCTTTCGATTTCTGAACGACACGTGGTAGTGCAGATGCGGCTCCTTTTGACAAAGCTGCACGCGTTTTCTGAAAAGCAGAGAAAGCGTCGCCGAACTTTGCGCTTGTCGGCTAAAGATGTGTAGCTGCGGTGATGGCCTCTACGTGTTGTCTGAAAAGAAGAAATCTTTTGACAAAGTTGAACGCGTCTTCTGAAATTACGCCGGAAATTCCGGCTTTTTGAATCGGTGGACGCGTCGCCTTGGCTTTTTTATTGAGCTATCGATCACCACAACAAACACACTCTAAAGATTTCCCATTCTTGAAAATCGACTCCGGCCCTTTGAAATTTAACTCCATCCCCTTTTCTTTGAACACTTTTGAGAAATGGCAAACTCATCGAACCTTAGCTTGGAATTGAGCCTTAGCAGTGATACGGGCGCGCCGCGTCAAGGTAACGTATGGCGCCCTTCTTTCTTATCTTCTAACGGTCTTCTTACAGGTGAAGACTCCGTGATGCAGGACGCCACAACAGCTACAATAGTAGCTAAGAACCTCCTCACTCCAAAAGATAGTAGGCTGCTGTCAGGACGGTCCGATGAGTTGGCCGTTCAAGAGTCCCTCGCACTTAGTGTTCAGTGTGCGAGTTCTGTGTCCAACATGGGCCAACGCCTGCTTGCTCGGTGCCGTCAGGTGGAATCCAGCAGCTTAAGTACGAGAATAGAAGTTTGCATGTGCTTGCAAATAACTATTCCTCGGGGATGAAGAGGAAGCTTGATGAGCTGCACGAATCTGAAGGTTGAATCCAAAGTGACCGTCAAAGGCTTGCGGCTTATCTCCAGAGGCACCTTTTTCCTGGGTCATTGATGCGAGATTTATACGCACACAAATTAAACCCTCTTTTCGTCAAATTGTAGTATATGTATAAGTAGGGATCGTTCTGGACCGGGGATTAGGAGGGATTGTTAACCACTTGGATTTGACTCAAAAATGTAAAATAACAATATGAAACACTATACTAGACTCAAAGAATTTAAAACTAAACTTTAAAACACTAAGACAAACCAAAAGACTCAAAACAACACAAACACACTCAAATCTGCCTAAAAACCACTTTCTGGGCAGATTTGAGCACAAACACAAATTTGGACGAAATTAAGTAATAACTTGACTCAAGAACGTAAAAACACAATATAAAACACTAAACTAACTTAAAGAATGTAAAACTAAACACTTAAAACATTAAAACAAACCAAAAGACTCAAACATCACCCAATACACTCAAAACTGCCTTAAAATCACTTTCTGGGCAGTTTTGAGCACTTTGGTTAATTTGGACGAAATTGGGAAATAAATTGAATCAAAACACTTAGAAACATAAACTAAGACACTTTCTAACTAAATTGGACAATAAAGTAAAGGGGGATTGAGGTTTATACGAAATTAAATTAAATTGCACAGATTGTAAATTAAAGCAAAATGTAAATGTGAATGTGTGATAGAATTGAATGGAATTGAAATGAATGAATGCTAGCTGATAGGAGCATATTCATGCGACTTAAATGGCTTGTTCTCGTGCATTTACGTTATGTTTCTTTAGTTATTTTAGTACTTTAAGCTATTTTCGTGTGTTTGTAGGTCCAAAGGGCTAAAGGAGCAAAAAGATGCATTTTGGAGATTTTTGGAGCACTTTTGGGCTAAGGATGGATAGCTTATGCTTGGAGCCAAAGTGTTGGACGAAATTGAAGACCTAATTGGAGCCAAAGTGTTGGAATCTTGTTCTCTTTAGTTTTAGGACATTTAAACCTTTCCTAATCCCAATCATGCCATGCATAACACACATCCATTCTAACACATTGTCATTGCACATGCATTTCCTTCATTAATTAACCCACATGCTCCCATTACTTATCATAACCACATATCATATCACTTATCACTTATCACTTATCATCATCACTTTATCATATCACTTATCATAACCACTTATCACATCATAACCACATATCATATCACTTATCACTTATCACTTATCATCATCACTTTAGCTTTAATTCACATGCACATTCACTCACCACAAACATTTCACATGCTTTCCTATTCAATTAAATCAGCCACATGCATTCATCATCATAACCTAGCTGTCATTCCACTTCATTGCACATGCATCTTCAAATAAATCAGATTTCCATCATATTCACATGCATTCCATCTTTTAATTTAATCACATGCACATTCACCTTGCTTTGCAGAAAATCCACGTCATAATGATAGGAGCATATTCATGCGACTTAAATAGCTTGTTCTCGTACATTTACGTTATGTTTCTTTAGTTATTTTAGTACTTTAAGCTATTTTCGTGTGTTTGTAGGTCCAAAGGGCTAAAGGAGCAAAAAGATGCATTTTGGAGACTTTTGGAGCACTTTTGGGCTAAGGACGGATAGCTTATGCTTGAAGCCAAAGTGTTGGACGAAATTGAAGACCTAATTGGAGCCAAAGTGTTGGAACCTTGTTCTCTTTAGTTTTAGGACATTTAAACCTTTCCTAATCCCAATCATGCCATGCATAACACACATCCATTCTAACACATTGTCATTGCACATGCATTTCCTTCATTAGTTAACCCACATGCACTTATCACTTATCATCACCACATATCATATCACTTAATCACTTATCACTTATCATCACCACTTAACCACTTATCATATCATAACCACATATCATATCACTTATCACTTATCACTTAACATAACATCCACCTACTTCACCTACAACATCCACCTACTTCACCTACAACATCCACCCACTTCACCTACAACATCCACCCACTTCACCTACAACATCCACCTACTTCACCTACAACATCCACTTCACCTACAAATGACATAGCCATATGTTCCCTCCACTACTCCTATAAATACCCTTGCATTCATTCATTCATGGACATCTCATTTTCATACACAACACACCACAAACACTTCCATTCCTTCTCTTTGCCGTGAGTTCCCTTGTAATCCAAACACCACTCCCCAAACCATTCACACCATCAAACTATCCTTAGACCTTGTGCTACAACAACGAGGAAGAGAAGAGTGCCTAAACGTTCATACAATTCAAGTTTGAGTTGTTGGAATGTTTAGGTGTTTCTTTGATTTCAATGTTTAAATTCAATTCTCTTTGTTTGTACGTATGAGGAATGGAAGAGAAGAGTGCCTAAACGTTCGTACAATTCAAGTTTGAGTTGTTGGAATGTTTAGGTATTTCTTTGATTTCAAAGTTATAATAAACTAAACCCCCTTTAGCTAGGGGGTGATTCGAAATAAATGTTTATGCTTGCATTTTGATTTGATTACTTCTAATTGCGTTTCATAAATTGTGGATTCAATTTGTTTAACCGTTTGATTGATAACTTATTTATGTGTGTTTATTGAGAGTGCACGCTTAATTTTCATGCATGAATATGACGCTAGAATATAAGTGAGTTTCACCTAATCGTTATGAACTTATATTCACAAGTAGTGGAGGTTGCTTATAAACAATCGCGTTAAATGAATTCTTGGCACGAGTTTCATGCTCATCATAGTAACGAATGCCTCGTCAACACTTATAGTTTTCATAATGCTTAATGATCTTTGATTGTATCTTTATTGTGCTGTTCACGTAAAGGACTTTTGGAGAATGTAGTGAATTGCGTTGCGCTAACCCATCCAATTCATTAACTTAAGGAAAACTTGACGGTTAATTTAAGCGGACCTAATTAACTTGGGGTGATGAGTTTCATAATTTATTGAAATGCAATTGGAAATCGTTTTATTATGCAAGTATAACATATGTGGAGATGAATCCCGTAGCTAACTTTCCATCCATTTGTTCTTTCTTTTCTTGTTTCTGTTTTCATGTTTAATTTAACTTGTTATTCAATTATGTTAAACATGTGAAACTAATTTCTTTTTAGTTAAAGGCGAATTTGAAGCCATGGACATATGTTGGTTATGATTTGATTTACTCCAGTTATGAATTCATGAACTTTAGATGTGGGTTACTTTTCTGTTTTGATTAAGAACTTGTTTATGTATGTGGGTTGAGGGTCGACACTTAATTTGCATGCCTAAGACTTGATGCTAGGATATAAGGGAATTTCACCTAATCGTTATGAACTTATATTCATGAGTAGTAAAAATCGCTAGTCACGATTGTGTTTAGTAAACCCTAGGCTGGATTAACATGCGTATTCCATAGTTATGAATGCCTAGTCAATGTTTATGATTTCCGTTGAACTTAATGATCTTTGTTGAATGTCTCTATCATGCGTATTCCATGTGAGAGACTTTGATTAGGAATAATTTGGTTGTAATGCGTATCCCATTCAATCCAATGAATCTAGGGAAATCTGAAGGTTAATTTAAGCGGACCTAATTAACTTGGAGCATTGTCATTCATCGTTTGTTGAAGTCATAACTGGGAGTCAAATTATATGCTTATGTTCATGTGTGGATAAGGAACCCTCTAACTAGTTTTTCTTCATTCTATTCCATCAATTTCGTTTGTACAATCTGTTTTGTTTCCAAGTTTCTATTTTAGTTTAATTTCGTCCAAAACCAATCCCCCATTTATTTTAAAGTGTTAGATTAGTTAGAAATACATTTATTTTGTGTTTTTTACGTTTTTTTGAGTCAAATCCAAGTGATTAACAATCCCTCCTAATCCCCGGTCCAGAACGATCCCTACTTATACATATACTACAATTTGACGAAAAGAGGGTTTAATTTGTGTGCGTATAAATACACGCATCAAATTTTGGCGCCGTTGCCGGGGATTAGAAAATTTGCTAATCCCTTGGATTGTTTGTTTCTATATTGTCTTTTAGATTTAGTTTTTATTTGTGTTTTGTTTGTTAAGAACAACATGGCACTTGATAACGCTTCTCTTTTGTCACAGCTCATGGAAAGGTCCCAAATGCAAAGAGTTGATATATCTAATCTTCAATCAAGGAATAACGTGTTTTCCAATACTTACAATTCGGATTGGAGTGATCATTCAAACTCTATGTGGTGGGAACCTCAAAATGCTCAACAAGGAGGATATTGGCAGCCACCACAACCTCATATTCAATATGCCCAACCAAATTTAAGTTCATCAATAGATTATAATCAAAAGCTTAACGAATTAATTTGTTTGGTGCAGGGCTCACAAAATCAAGACAATGAGGCTCGACAAGAAGACAAAAGGTTGGATCACTTGGAAAAGCAAATTGGGCAGATAGCGGAGTTCGTAGGACAATTTTGCGACCAAGGCAAACTCCCTAGTTCAACCATTGTAAATCCGAAGGGAGGATTTGAAGCACCTTTGCCGGAAGCACTTATTGCTCCTATGCCATCTAATACAGGTATGGTTGTTCCAAATTTCATTATTTTTAACCCCGTTCCAACAAGTATCCCTATTCCTTGCAGATTCATGACTTCCAAGGAAGAAGAAGGTGAAAAAGACATCTTGGAAGCCCTTTCAAAGGTGACAAGTAGGGAATGTCATGAATTCATCAAAGAGGACGTTCTTGAAACCACAAAATCCAAAGAAGTTAAATTTGATGACATTGGACAAGTCATAACCATCACTTGCAATCTGGCCAAGTCCAATATCCCTGAAACTTTCAAAGGAGTGGTGTTTGTCATTGAGTTCTTGTCGGACAAAACAAGTAAGTTTTTTTTCAAATTCCTTTACATTTTATACTAACTTGCTGTTTTTTATGAATCAGGCACCTACACTAGAATTCAAACCATTGCCGGTTCACTTCAAGTATCACCTTCCATTCAAGGACCAATTCCATGCCGTTTGATTTTATTTATGTTAATAAAAAAAAAAAAAAAAAAAAAAAAAAAAAAAAAAAAAAACAAAAGAGAGAAAGAAAGATACTAAACATGGAGAAAGGTGGAGCTTCACAAAGGTTGTTTGCGTGAAGCCCCACTACGAGGCGCAGAAGCGGAAGGCATAGAAGCGGGAGGCATAGAAGCGGGAGGCATCGGAGCGGAAGCCATCGGAGCGGGAGGCATCGGAGCTAGAGCATTCCAGGCCTCAATACTTGGCCAAGCGCTGGATGACCCAGGAAAAAGGTGCCTCTGGAGATAAGACGCAAGCCTTTGACGGTCACTGTGAATTCGACCCTCAGATTCTTGCAGCTCATCAAGCTTCCTCTTCATCCCCGACGAATAGTTATTTGCAAGCACATGCAAACTTCTATTCTCGTACTTAAGCTGCTAGATCTCTTGCTTAAGTCTTTCCACCTCGGCCATCAACGATTCCACTTGGCGGGACCGAGCAAGCAGGCGTTGGCCCATGTTGGACACAGAACTCGCACACTGAACACTAAGTGCGAGAGACTCTTGAACGGCCAACTCATCGGACCGTCCTGACAGCAGCCTACTATCTTTTGGAGTGAGGAGGTTCCTAGCTACTATTGTAGCTGTTGTGGCGTCCTGCATCACGGAGTCTTCACCTGTGAGAGGACCGTTAGAAGATAAGAAAGAAGGGCGCCATACGTTACCTTGACGCGGCGCGGCCGTATCACTGCTGAGACTCAATTCTAAGCTAAGGTTCGATGGGTTTGCCATTTTTCAAAAGTGTTCAAAGAGATGGGGTGGATGGAGTTAAAATTTCACAAAGGGCCGGAGTCGAGTTTCAGGAATGGGAAATCTTCAGAGTGTGTGTGTTGGGGTGATTGATAGCTCTATAAAAAGCCAAGACGACGCGTCCACCGATTCAAAGAGCCGGATTTTCCGCCGTAATTTAGGCGACGCTCCCTCGGCTTTTCAAGAAAACGCGTTCAACTTTGTCAAAAGATTTCTGACAAAGCTGAAAACACGTGGAGGCCATCATCGCATCTACACATCTTTAGCCGACAAGCGCAAAGTTCGGCGACGCTTTCTCTGCTTTTCAGAAGACGCGTGCAGCTTTGTCAAAAGGAGCCGCATCTGCACTACCACGTGTCGTTCAGAAACCGAAGGGGCGTCGTTCAGAAATCGAAGGGGCGCCAGCTCAGAAATCGAAGAGGCGTATTCAAAGATCGAAGAGGCGCCACTATTTCAAAGAGCCGGATTTGCGGGATCAAAACGTTTGTCGACAAGGGTAAAAAGTACCACCACTTGATATTATCTCTATATATGTCGACCTTCGTCTTTTATGGCAGGGCAAACCTGAAGAAAATGCCCAAATCTCCCTCACCTCTGAGGGCGCACTCCCAGCAAAGCCTTTCAAAATACTCAATTCTTTCTTCTTCCCCAAAGATGATACCAGATGCCTGGAGTACATATGACCCAGGAGGAAACGGCGGATTGAAGCATGTGCTGATTCATTCACCGCTTCTTCAAAGCAAAGGTATCTCATATCATTAAGGTCAAAAGCAAAAGTATCTCATATCATGCTCTTTCCCTGTCTTTTTCTTTGTCCTTGTTCTTACTTGCATGGCAAAGTAAAAGAAGCAATCAGCCGGCACTTGGAGTCAGTCTTCCGATCTGGAGCCAACTGCCTGGAATCTATTCCTGATTGCTTACCTAGCGTTGCTCTCGAGTAGTCATCTTCAACGGTTGATACACTTCCAGAGAAGGGACCACTCCTGCAAAGATTGAACAAAGAAACAGATAACAGGAGGAAGCTCAGACCTTCGGGGGAAACCAAAAGAACCATCCTGCTGCCCAGTTCAAGAAGTAGCACAAAGGAAAATCAACGATGGGCAGAAACCAGTTCAAGAGTAAGCCTGTGGAATCACAAAGATCAAAGCCTCAATGCAATCACCAAGGAGAAGAGGGAATTTACACTCCATAACCAGATTTGCGTCCCTAAACTCTTCTTTTTGTTAATTACATTATGCCATGTTTAAAATGTTTAGTTGCTTTTTGTGTGTTTACTTATGTTTTGTGTGAATCTATGCTTAAAACATTGAGGACAATGTTTGATTTAAGTGTGGGGGGGTAACTAAAGTGTTTTGATGCAAATTCGTAGGGTTTTATCCACCATAACTTCTAATGTTGTTCCTTGCTGTTTTAAGGTGTTTTTAAGTTGTTTTAGAGTGTTTTAGTGTGTTTTGTTTTATAATTCGAAAATCCCATAAAAATTTGAAAAATTGTTTTGAAAAACCCAAAAAGAGTTGTTTTAAAAGTCGTTTTTGTGTGTTTGTGTCTTAGGGTACCTTCCAACACAATGATAAGGATTTGGTTTATAATTGCATGACGGTTAGAAAGAGTTATAAACATAGAGAAAAGTTTGATTTACTCTTGGTATATGCTTGGTTATGGTTATAATGTATGACTTCACATGCAATCATAAAAGAAAAATTCGTTTTTGTAACATGCTTGAAGGAAGAAACTCAAACAAACGCTACATCCCTGTGAGACTCGAGCCATTACTTTCTTTGGAGAGTTATTTTCTGTGATTCTTTATTTTCTAAAGTTGTTGCATGATCTCATTATTCCTTGCTTGGTTGCTACTTAGAATGCAATTGTATCATGATAGAACTAAATGCTAGAACTCATGCCCATTTCATTCAAAGCATGTTATTGATTTGCATAACACATATTCAAGAAGAAGTTGTGTAGTGACCACCACCATAGCCAAATAGCCTTACTTCCTATACTTCGTATATGTTGTAAGTTTTAACCCCGTTGAGCCTTGTTTAGCCTTTATTCTTTGTTTACCCACATTTTCCTCACCTAGCCTAGTTTAGGATAATCCCCACCCTTGTTCTTAAAGTTTAGTGAGCATGACTTAAATGAATTCCTTTTGAGTTACATTATGCAAGAAAATGAGTGTGGGGGAGTAAAAGTTTGTTCTTACGTTTATATGTATGTTTTGAGATTTAAAAGAAAAAGAAGAAAAGAAAAAAAAAAAAAAAAAAAAAAAAAAAAAAGGAGTGAAAATAAGTAAGAATGAACTCACGAGCGTTGATGGTTGAAGAAAGGGTCCAAAAAGTTGAATATGGCCCTAAGTTTTGTGTGATTTTCCCTTGGGTGTTCAAAGTTGACTTCTGCGTTCTTAAGGGAATTCTAAGTGCCTAATTCAATACTTTGCTCACTATTGCTTTAAGAATGTTTGTTTATCCTTCACCTTTCATTGTTAGCCAATACCCTAGCCCCGTTACTACCCTTTGACTTCTATATTGAGTGTTATGTATTTCAATTGTGGAGTTTGAACTTGGTATGAGCTTATGGTATCACTGGTTCTCGCGTCTAAGTAGTAGCATTCCATTCATGAGATCATATCTAAACATGCTTATTAACTCCAGAAATTGCTTCCTTTGAAATACATATATGTGAGTGTTCGTTTTTATGATTACATCAATCTTCTCACATATAACTAGTTTAGGGTGTGTAGTTAGAAAATCTGTGTGAAAAACGAGAGCATATCTTGTAAGGAATTGAGCAAATTCTCTAAGGCATGTTACTACATTCAAAATATAGTTTTAAATGCTTAATTGTGAATTAGTATGTGGTGACTATGATTAAGAATGTACTTAAGTGTCAAGATGGCTAAAATCTGTGGGAATAATGATTTTTAACTTGTCTTGTGCATTGGAAATCCGTGAGACGATTGTTGGAAGGTGTAGGTTGTGTTTTGTTCGTTTTGTCTAGTTTCGTGTTCTTTTGTTTTGTTTTGCTCGAGGACTAGCAAAAGATAAGTGTGGGGGTATTTGATAGGAGCATATTCATGCGACTTAAATAGCTTGTTCTCGTACATTTACGTTATGTTTCTTTAGTTATTTTAGTACTTTAAGCTATTTTCGTGTGTTTGTAGGTCCAAAGGGCTAAAGGAGCAAAAAGATGCATTTTGGAGACTTTTGGAGCACTTTTGGGCTAAGGACGGATAGCTTATGCTTGAAGCCAAAGTGTTGGACGAAATTGAAGACCTAATTGGAGCCAAAGTGTTGGAACCTTGTTCTCTTTAGTTTTAGGACATTTAAACCTTTCCTAATCCCAATCATGCCATGCATAACACACATCCATTCTAACACATTGTCATTGCACATGCATTTCCTTCATTAGTTAACCCACATGCACTTATCACTTATCATCACCACATATCATATCACTTAATCACTTATCACTTATCATCACCACTTAACCACTTATCATATCATAACCACATATCATATCACTTATCACTTATCACTTAACATAACATCCACCTACTTCACCTACAACATCCACCTACTTCACCTACAACATCCACCCACTTCACCTACAACATCCACCCACTTCACCTACAACATCCACCTACTTCACCTACAACATCCACTTCACCTACAACATCCACCTACTTCACCTACAACATCCACCTACTTCACCTACAAATGACATAGCCATATGTTCCCTCCACTACTCCTATAAATACCCTTGCATTCATTCATTCATGGACATCTCATTTTCATACACAACACACCACAAACACTTCCATTCCTTCTCTTTGCCGTGAGTTCCCTTGTAATCCAAACACCACTCCCCAAACCATTCACACCATCAAACTATCCTTAGACCTTGTGCTACAACAACGAGGAAGAGAAGAGTGCCTAAACGTTCATACAATTCAAGTTTGAGTTGTTGGAATGTTTAGGTGTTTCTTTGATTTCAATGTTTAAATTCAATTCTCTTTGTTTGTACGTATGAGGAATGGAAGAGAAGAGTGCCTAAACGTTCGTACAATTCAAGTTTGAGTTGTTGGAATGTTTAGGTATTTCTTTGATTTCAAAGTTATAATAAACTAAACCCCCTTTAGCTAGGGGGTGATTCGAAATAAATGTTTATGCTTGCATTTTGATTTGATTACTTCTAATTGCGTTTCATAAATTGTGGATTCAATTTGTTTAACCGTTTGATTGATAACTTATTTATGTGTGTTTATTGAGAGTGCACGCTTAATTTTCATGCATGAATATGACGCTAGAATATAAGTGAGTTTCACCTAATCGTTATGAACTTATATTCACAAGTAGTGGAGGTTGCTTATAAACAATCGCGTTAAATGAATTCTTGGCACGAGTTTCATGCTCATCATAGTAACGAATGCCTCGTCAACACTTATAGTTTTCATAATGCTTAATGATCTTTGATTGTATCTTTATTGTGCTGTTCACGTAAAGGACTTTTGGAGAATGTAGTGAATTGCGTTGCGCTAACCCATCCAATTCATTAACTTAAGGAAAACTTGACGGTTAATTTAAGCGGACCTAATTAACTTGGGGTGATGAGTTTCATAATTTATTGAAATGCAATTGGAAATCGTTTTATTATGCAAGTATAACATATGTGGAGATGAATCCCGTAGCTAACTTTCCATCCATTTGTTCTTTCTTTTCTTGTTTCTGTTTTCATGTTTAATTTAACTTGTTATTCAATTATGTTAAACATGTGAAACTAATTTCTTTTTAGTTAAAGGCGAATTTGAAGCCATGGACATATGTTGGTTATGATTTGATTTACTCCAGTTATGAATTCATGAACTTTAGATGTGGGTTACTTTTCTGTTTTGATTAAGAACTTGTTTATGTATGTGGGTTGAGGGTCGACACTTAATTTGCATGCCTAAGACTTGATGCTAGGATATAAGGGAATTTCACCTAATCGTTATGAACTTATATTCATGAGTAGTAAAAATCGCTAGTCACGATTGTGTTTAGTAAACCCTAGGCTGGATTAACATGCGTATTCCATAGTTATGAATGCCTAGTCAATGTTTATGATTTCCGTTGAACTTAATGATCTTTGTTGAATGTCTCTATCATGCGTATTCCATGTGAGAGACTTTGATTAGGAATAATTTGGTTGTAATGCGTATCCCATTCAATCCAATGAATCTAGGGAAATCTGAAGGTTAATTTAAGCGGACCTAATTAACTTGGAGCATTGTCATTCATCGTTTGTTGAAGTCATAACTGGGAGTCAAATTATATGCTTATGTTCATGTGTGGATAAGGAACCCTCTAACTAGTTTTTCTTCATTCTATTCCATCAATTTCGTTTGTACAATCTGTTTTGTTTCCAAGTTTCTATTTTAGTTTAATTTCGTCCAAAACCAATCCCCCATTTATTTTAAAGTGTTAGATTAGTTAGAAATACATTTATTTTGTGTTTTTTACGTTTTTTTGAGTCAAATCCAAGTGATTAACAATCCCTCCTAATCCCCGGTCCAGAACGATCCCTACTTATACATATACTACAATTTGACGAAAAGAGGGTTTAATTTGTGTGCGTATAAATACACGCATCACATAACACATGCATCTTGGCAGATTTCACATGCACTCATGCACATTCACCTTAATCATTCACATAGCTTTAATCCACATGCATTTCCACCTAGATTTCCACCTCACAACCACCAGAAATCAACCAAAACCGTGCATTCCCTTTCATTTCTGTCAAAGCACATGCATTTCCACCCTTTAATCACATGCACAAACAGCACATGCATCTCCCATCACCATTTCAGATTTCCACCAAGTTCCTAGCTGTCATGTTCCCCCCATTTCACCTATAAATACTCATTCATTCATTCTCATTCATACACAATCCATTCACCACAGAAATAAGGCCTTTGTGCCAGAAATTCACCCATTCCAAACACTCTTCCATAAACTCATCCATTGCAGAAATGTAGACCATCAAACCACCCCCTTTGTGCCGTGAGTCTTCCCTACAAATCCAAACACCATCCTTCCATTCCTCCACCACTACCCAAACCATTCACACCATCAAACTATCCTTAGACCTTGTGCTACAACGAAGAGGAAGAGAAGAGTGCCTAAACGTTCATACAATTCAAGTTTGAGTTGTTGGAATGTTTAGGTGTTTCTTTGATTTCAATGTTTAATTTCAATACTCTTTGTTTTGTACGAATGAGGAATGGAAGATAAGAGGGCCTAAACGTTCATACAATTCAAGTTTGAGTTGTTGGAATATTTAGGTGTTTCTTTGATTCTCTTTGTTTTGTACCATGAGGAACTAAACCCCCTTGGTTAGGGGGTGATTCGAATATATGTTTATGCTTGCATTTTGATTTGAATACTTCTAATTGCGTTTTATAAGTTGTGGATTCAATTTGTTTAACCGTTTGATTGATAACTTATTTATGTATGTTTATTGAGAGTGCACGCTTAATTTTCATGCATGAATATGACGCTAGAATATAAGTGAGTTTCACCTAATAGTTATGAACTTATATTCACAAGTAGTGGAGGTTGCTTATAAACAATCGCGTTAAATGAATTCTTGGCATAAGTTTCATGCAATCCATAGTAACGAATGCCTCGTCAACACTTATAATTTTCATAGAGCGTAATGATTCTTGCTTGTATCTCTATTATGCAATCATGTAGGGGACTTGTGGGGAATGTTTTGAATTGTTGTATGCGCTAACCCATCCAATTCAATAACGTTAGGAATATTTGAAGGTTAATTAGTGCATCACGGTTAACCCGGGGTGTTGAGTTTCATGGTTTATTGAAATGCAATTGGAAATCATTTTATTATGCAAGTATAACATGTATGGAGATGAACCCCTTAGCTAGCCTTCATTCCATTCAAATTCTATCACACATTCACATTTACATTTTGCTTTAATTTGAATCTGTGCATTTTAGTTAATTTTCGTATAAATCTAAATCCCCCTTTACTTTAATGTCCAATTTAGTTAGAAAGTGTTTTAGTTTGTGTTTATGAGTGTTTTGATTCATTTTATTTCCCAATTTCGTCCAAATTCACCAAAGTGCTCAAAACTGCCCAGAAAGTGATTTTAAGGCAGTTTTGAGTGTTTTGGGTGATGTTTGAGTCTTTTGGTTTGTTTTAATGTTTTAAGTGATTAGTTTTACATTCTTTGAGTTAGTTTAGTGTTTTATATTGTGTTTTTACGTTCTTGAGTCAAGTTATTACTTAATTTCGTCCAAATTTGTGTTTGTGCTCAAATCTGCCCAGAAAGTGGTTTTTAGGCAGATTTGAGTGTGTTTGTGTTGTTTTGAGTCTTTTGGTTTGTCTTAGTGTTTTAAAGCTTAGTTTTGCATTCTTTGAGTCTAAGTTAGTATTTCATATTGTTATTTTACGTTTTTGAGTCAAATCCAAGTGGTTAACAATCCCTCCTAATCCCCGGTCTAGAACGATCCCTACTTATACATATACTACAATTTGACGAAAAGAGGGTTTAATTTGTGTGCGTATAAAATCTCGCATCACTAGCTAAGGGGTTCATCTTCACATATGTTACACTTGCATAATAAAATGATTTCCAATTGCATTTCAATAAACCATGAAACTCAACACCCCGGGTTAACCGTGATGCACTAATTAACCTTCAAATCTTCCTAACGTTATTGAATTGGATGGGTTAGCGCATACAACAATTCAAAACATTCCCCACAAGTCCTCAACATGAATGCATAGAAGAGGTACAAGCAAGAATCATTACACTCTATGAAAATTATAAGTGTTGACGAGGCATTCGTTACTATGGAATACGCATGAAACTTATGCCAAGAATTTGTTTAACGCGATTGTTTATAAGCAACCTCCACTACTTGTGAATATAAGTTCGTAACTATTAGGTGAAACTCACTTATATTCTAGCGTCATATTCATGCATGAAAATTAAGTGTGCACTCTCAATGAACATACATAAATAAGTTATCAATCAAACAGTTAAACGAATTGAATCCACAACTTATGAAACGCAATTAGAAGTATTCAAATCAAAATGCAAGCATAAACATATATTCGAATCACCCCCTAACCAAGGGGGGTTTAGTTCCTCATGGTACAAAACAAAGAGAATCAAAGAAACACCTAAACATTCCAACAACTCAAACTTGAATTGTATGAACGTTTAGGCCCTCTTATCTTCCATTCCTCATTCGTACAAAACAAAGAGTATTGAAATTAAACATTGAAATCAAAGAAACACCTAAACATTCCAACAACTCAAACTTGAATTGTATGAACGTTTAGGCACTCTTCTCTTCCTCTTCGTTGTAGCACAAGGTCTAGGGATAGTTTGATGGTGTGAATGGTTTGGGGAGTGGTGGAAATGGAAGGATGGTGTTTGAATTGTAAGGGGGAGCACGGCACAAAGATGGTGTGATGGTCTACATTTCTGCAATGGATGAGTTTATGAATGGAATGGATGGACTTTGTGAAGGGCACGGCCCTAAGGGACCAATTTCTGTTGTGAAATGAATGTGCTTGAATGAGAATGAATGAATGAGTATTTATAGGTGAAATGGGGGGAACATGACAGCTAGGTTGCATGTGCTAATGCTTGTGTGTGCATGTGAAATCTGCCAAGATGCATGTGAATTAAAACTAGAGTGATGATGATGTATGCATGTGCAAAGGAAGTGGATTTTCTGCAAATGCAAGGTGAATGTGCATGGCTGAAAATGCATGTGAAAGCATGTGAATTAAATGGATGTGAGTGGAAATGTGGCTGCAATGATGAAGTGAATGCATGTGGAATGGATGCAAAGGGAATTAGGCTCGGCAATTGATGCGAAAATAGTTAAGCACACAAATTAACCCTCTTGTTGTCAAATTGTAGTAAGGATGCAAGTAGGGATCGTTCTAGACCGGAGATTAGGAGGGCTTGCTAAAACCTCTAAATTGACTCAAAAACGTAAAATAACAATATGAAACACTATACTAGACTCAAAGAATGCAAAACTAAACTTTAAAACATTAAAACAAACCAAAAGACTCAAACATCACCCAAAACACTCAAAACTGCCTTAAAATCACTTTCTGGGCAGTTTTGAGCACTTTGGTGAATTTGGACGAAATTGGGAAATAAGATTGAATCAAAACACTTTAAAACATAAACTAAACAGATTTTAAGCACCAAGGAACAAGAAAGTAAAGGGGGGTTTTGATTTGACGAAATTTGAATTAACAAAACAAGTTAATAAACTAGGCAGGTTGTATAAACAGATTTGAGAAATAAGATGATGGATGGATTAGTTAGAGGTCCATTCTCCACACATGATACATTTATATATATGAATCGATTCTCCAATTGTTTTTCATTAACTATGATGCTCAACACCCCAAGTTAACCGTGATGCACTAATTAACTCTCAAATTTTCCTTATGTTATTGAATTGGATGATGCATGCGACAATTCAAATCATTCTCCAATGGTTCTCAACATGAATGCATAGAAGAGATACAATGAGAGATCATTATGCTCTATGAAAATTATAAGTGTTGACGAGGCAATTGTAACTATGAATGCATGATACTTTTGCTAAGAATTCAATTAACGCGGTTGTGACTAGCAACCTTCACTACTCATGTTTATAAACTTGTGACGATTAGGTGAAACTCGTTTATAAACTAGCATCGAGTTTATGCATGAAGACTAAGTATGCATCCCTAATCAACATACAAAAACAAGTTTTTAATAAACATGATAATTGAATTACAATCACAACTTAACAAATCACAATTGGAAGAAATCAATTCATATTTCAAACATGTTCATGGCTTCAAACTTTCCCCTAACTAATTAGGGGTTTAGCCACTCATGATTACAACAAACTTAGAGAGTAATAACAAAGTAAATATTGAAAACAAGAATCGAAGTACACCTAAAAATTCCAACAACTCAATCTTGAATTGTATGAACGTTTAGGCCTCTTCTCCTCTAGTTGCTGCGGCACAAGGGGTTTTGGTGAGTTTTGGTGGTTATGGATGATGTAGAATGATGTGTTTAGGGTAGGGATGGATGTAGGGGAAGGCAATGAGTGTTTTTGGGCAGAAAATATGAAGAATGGTGAAGTATGGTAGTGCTAGAGAGAGGGGAGGAATTTCTGGCGTGAATGAATGTGTATGAGAGATGGTTTTCTGAAATGGAAGAGTGTGTGTTTTGTGGCTGCAATGCATGCTTATTTATAGGTGAAATGGGGGGAACATGATGACTAGGAATTAGGTGGAAAGCTGAAATGGTGATGGGAGATGCATGTGGCTGAAATGCATGTGATTAAAGGGTGGGAATGCATGTGCTTTGACAGAAAATAAAAGGGAATGCTGGAAATCTGGAATGGGAACTCACGGCATGGTTGTTTTCTGGTGGTGAATGGGTTTATGTTTGAATGGTGCATGTGGGTTGATTATTTTAAAGGGAGTGCATGTGGATTAAAGGTTGGAATGAACATGAAATGCACGGTTTTGAGAAATGATTATGGATGCATGTGTTGAATGATTATGGGTGTATGTGGGTGGAAATGCATGTGGGAATGCATGTGATTTGGCTGAAATGAAAGGTAGTGGGAAGTGTATGTAAGCCACGGCAAGGAATGCATTTTCTGAATGAATGAAGGCAGGTTATGTGGAAGGGCTTGAACAAAGGTAGAAGCACGGCACAAAGGTGAATGGGTGATGTGTGAATGTGGTTGAATGATTAAAGTGTAAATGATTAATGAATGGTTCTTTGTTGATGGTGGAAATCTGAAATGATGAAGTGGAATGTGCATGTGGCTGCAATGGTAAAGGATGGGAGTGCATGTGCTTTGACAGCTAGGTTGCATGTGGAATGTGACTGTAATTGATGGAGTAATGCACGGCAAAAGGGGATTGTGGTGCAATGATGGTGTTTTGCACGGCAATGATGGGGAAAGAATGTGTGGATGCATGGTTGTGTTGGTGATGAATGTGAACTCTTTGTTCTTCATTTTCATTCCTTTGGTCTTCAATTTCGTCCATCTACTTGGCTTTAAGCATATGCAATCCATTCCAATCTCTAATTTGCTCCGAAAGGCATCCTTTGCATCCTTAGCCATATGAACCTATAAACACACGAAAATGACTTTAAACACTAAATTAAGTAAGAAAACACAACATAAATGCATAAGAACTAGCTAACTAAGGTGCATAAATATGCTCCTATCAAATTCCCCCACACTTAGCTTTTGCTAGTCCTCGAGCAAAACAAAGAAACAAAACATAACCTAAACCTTCCAACGTTCACCTCAGGGATTTCCAATGGTACATGACATGTTAAAAATCATCATCCCCACAGATTTGAGTCATCTTTACAATTGAGAACATACTTAATCATAGTCACCACTTACTAGTTCACAATTAATCGATTAAAAGAATGTTTTGAATGTAGTAACATGCCTTAGAGAATTTGCTCAAACCTTACAAGATATGCACTCAATTTTCACTCAGATTTTCTAACTACACACCCTATACTAGTTATATGTGAGAAGATTGATGTAAATATGAAAACGAATGCTCACATATACGTATAACAAAGAACGCAATTTATGGAGTTAATAAGCATGTTTAGAAATGATCTCATGAATGGAATGCTACTACTTAGATGCGAGAACCAAAGACCATATGCTCATACCAAATTCAAACTCCACAAATTGAAACACATAACACTCAAGAATGAAGTCAAGGGTTGTAACGGGGCTTGGGGTAGTGGTTAACAAAGAAAAGATAAGGAGAACAAGCGTTCTTCAAGCAATAGTAAGCAAAGTAGTGTACTTAAGACTTAGAATTCATTTAGATTGCAGAAATTAACTTTAAAACACAAGGGGAAGACTTAGACAACTCCTTAGGGCCGAATTCATTGTTTTGGACCCTTACTTCAACAAACAATACTTTGGAACTCTTTTTCATACTTTTCACGTTTTTTTTTTTTTTTTTTTTTCTTTTCTTTCATGCCGTGCCTATGGCACACAAATTCTCACACAAGAACACTTTCCCCACAATTGTTTTCTGCCAACATAAATCAAAAGAAATTCAATTTGAATCATGCTTCACTAAGCTTTAAGAACAAGGGTGTGGATGGTCCTAATCTAGGCTAGGTGAGGATAATGTGGGTTAACTTAAACATAAAATGACATGGGATACACGGCAATATGGCTAAGGTGGTGGTCACTACACAACTTCATCATGAATCTGTGTTATGCAAATCAATAACATGCTTTGAATGAAATGGGCATGAGTTCTAGCATTTGGAACTAAATGATGAAACGCCTCTAAGTAGTAACCAAGCAAAGAATAATGAGATCATGCAACGACTTAGAAAACAAAAATGCACAGATTCTAACTCTCCAAATAAACGTTTAGGCTCAAGTCTCACAAGGTTGTAGCGTTAATTTGAGTTCCTTCCTTCAAGCATGTTACAAAAACTGATTTTTTTCTTTATGATTGCATGTGAAGTCATAAGTTATAACCACAACCAAGCATACACAAAGAGTAAATCAACTTTCATCTATGTTAATCACTCTCTTTAACAGCCATGTAATTACAAACCGAATCCTCATCATTGTGTTGGAAGGTACCCTAAAACAAAAACAAACACACAAAAACACTTTGTTAACAACTCTTTTTGGGTTTTTAAAACAAATTTTTCAAATTTTTATGTGATTTTCGGATTTTTACTTCAAAACACACTAAAACACACCAAAACTGCTTAAAAACACTTAAAAACAGCAAGGAACAAGTCTATAAGTAAAGGGTGATAAAATCCCATGAATTTGCATCAAAAACACTTAGTTACCCCCCCACACTTAAATCAAACATTGTCCTCAATGTTTCAAGCATAAAATCACACAAAACACAAAGAAACACACAAACAGCAAGTAAAACAACTAAATAGGCAGATTCGAAATAAACAACAAAGTGAAGGGTTTAGGAACGCAAATCTGGAATTGGAGTGATTCCTTGAGCTTCCTTTGTTGAATTGCATGGGTTGCCTCCCAAGTAGCGCTTTCTTTAACGTCTTGCAGCCGGACGAAGACACGTTCATGCTCCATTGGAGCCCACGGCATGGAGTGGGATCTCCTCCACGACATGCTCCACAAAGTTCTCATAGTATGGCTTCAATCTATGTCCGTTCACCTTGAACTCGTGGCCACTTTTTAAGCTTTGGACTTGGACTGCACCATGAGGAAAAACATTAGTAACAACAAGAGGTCCAATCCATTTAGAACGTAACTTACCAGGGAATAACCGAAGTCTTGAATCAAAAAGCAACACTTTCTGCCCCTTGGAGAACGTTTTGGTACGAAGCATCTTATCATGATAAGCCTTCGTCTTGTCCTTGTAGATGCGAGCATTCTCGTAAGCCTCGTTCCTAATCTCCTCAAGTTCATCTAATTGGAGCTTCCTATGAACTCCAGCAGCGTCTATGTCCAAATTGAAGGTTTTCACAGCCCAATGTGCCTTGTGCTCTAACTCAACGGGCAAATGACATGGCTTACCATATATAAGCCGAAAAGGTGACATGCCAAGGGGAGTTTTGTAAGCCGTACGATAGGCCCACAGTGCATCGTCCAAGCGCAAACTCCAATCTCTTCTTGAGGGTCCCACGGTTTTCTCTAGGACTTGTTTGATCTCCCTATTTGAAACCTCCGCTTGCCCATTGGTTTGAGGGTGATAAGGTGTGGAAACCTTATGAGTAACGTTGTACTTCTTGAGCAAAGCTTCAATGGTGCGGTTACGAAAGTGAGAACCCCCATCACTAATTAAAACTCGTGGCATCCCAAACCTAGCAAAAATATTAGATTTCACAAAATCTGCAACAACCTTAGAATCGTTAGTACGGGTGGCTTTGGCTTCCACCCATTTGGAAACATAATCGACAGCTAGCAAGATATAAGTGAAACCAAAAGATGGAGGGAAGGGGCCCATGAAATCAATACCCCAAACATCAAAAATTTCCACAAAAGAGAGAGATTGTTGCGGCATTTGGTCCTTAGGCCCTATGTTACCTGTTCTTTGACACTTATCGCATGTTACACAAAACATTTTAGCATCTTTAAAGAGATTAGGCCAATAAAATCCAGATTGTAACACCTTTAGGGCTGTCCTTTGGGTGCCAAAATGTCCCCCACATGCATAAGTATGGCAGAATGTAAGAATGGAATTAAATTCAGATTCGGGCACACATCTACGCACAATCTGATCTGGGCAGAATTTCCATAAATATGGATCATCCCAAACATAAAAACGTGCATCATGAACAAGTTTATCACGTTGGAACTTGTTTAGGGTACTAGGAACTTGCTTAGACACCAAGAAATTGACCAAATCGGCATACCAAGGGGTTCTTACCTCAATGGACAGAAGTTGCTCATCCGGAAATGTTTCTAAAATGGGGGTGGACTCTTCCTCACGCACCATTCTACTTAGGTGGTCAGCCACCACGTTTTCACACCCTTTCTTGTCTCGGAAGGATCACTCCTTGGTTGGTTTTGGTTATCATAACCCACGGCATTGAGGGATTCCCACCCTCCGTTCTCAATCAATTGAGGGCACTTGTCCGTGAGATGTCCATTCATGGAGCACACGCCACAAACAGCCACGTTTCGTACCTTTGGGATTTCAACCACCTGCGAAAGAAGAGAAGTAAGATTAGCCATTTGATTTTGAAGTTCGGAAATAGCACTTACCTCGTTGACTTGTTGCTGCCGTGGCATGTCTCTTTGGCCAACTCCTTCGTATTGTTGAGCATTCAAGGCTCGATTGGCAATGAGAGTCTTGGCGGCCATAGGTGTTTTGTCCACTAAAGCTCCACCCGCTGAGGCGTCTAGCATTTGACGTTCAATTGGTAGAAGCCCTTCGTAGAAATATTGAAGAAGAAGCTCCTCCTTCATCTGGTGCTGTGGACATGAAGCAACAAGGGTTTTAAAACGTTCATAATAAGTTGGAACTGATTCACCTTGATCTTGCTGAATGCCACTAATTCTTTTACGTAAAAGAATGACTCGAGAAGTTGGGAAAAACTTCTCCAAAAACGCCCTTTTCATACTCTCCCATGATGTGACAGTTCCGGGAGCCAGTTCATACAACCAATCTTTAGCCTTTTCCAAGAGAGAAAAGGGGAAAGCCTTCATCTTCAAAATGCTCCCATCAACATTCACCGGGGTCATACTTGAGCAAACAACCTCGAACTCCTTCAAGTGTTTATTAGGATCTTCCATAGACAAGCCATGGAACTTAGGAATATGATGCAATAAACTGGACTTGAGTTCGAACTCGTCAGTCTTGTCGGGGGCTGCCCTTGGATATTGAATGCATAGAGGCATGGCATTAACCAATCCCGAAGAGGAAAGCTCCTTGATTGTTCGGTTGTCGGCTGCCATAACTTGTTCTTCCTCAACAACCCTTGCCGTGGCCTCCTCCTCCACTTGTATTTCGTCCTCTTCAAGGTCTGGTGCAGGTGGAGGTGGTTGAGGCTCTTGTTGATTCTTCTTTCTTCTCAAGGCTCGCTCAAAATCGTCGTCAAAGTCTAAGATATGCGCATGAACCGGTTGAGAACTCCGAGTCATAAACTAGTGCCTAAAACAAGGAAACAAATAGGTCAGAAACTAAAATAAATAACAAACTAATAACACACGAAAATAACTAAATAGAAATAACAAGGGATTAGCAAAGTTGCTAATCCCCGGCAACGGCGCCAAAATTTGATGCGAAAATTAACTTAACACACAAATTAACCCTCTTTTGACAATTGTAGCATATAAATAAGTAGGGATCGTTCTAAACCGGGGATTAGGAGGGATTGCTAAATCACTTGGAAACTGACTCAAAAACGTAAAACAAAGGTTAAAACACTAAACTAGACTCAAAGAATGCAAAATTAAACAATAAAAACCTAAAACAAACCAAAAGACTCAAAACAGCCCCAAAACACTCAAAACTGCCTTAAAAACACTTTCTGGGCAGTTTTGAGCACTTTCACTAATTTGGACGAATTTGGGTAACAACTTGAATCAAAACACTCAAAAACACAATCTAAAACATATTCTAACTAATTAGACACTCTAAGACACTTGGGGATTTGGTTTTTGACGAAAATCAAACAAACAAAAAAAATATGTAAAATAGGCAGATTCTGACGAAATTGGTGAAATTAAGTGGATGGTGAGATGGCTAGGAGGTTTTTCTCCACACATGGCATACTTGCACATAATACAATTTCCAGTTGCTTAATCAATGAATTCATGAACCTCAACACCCGAAATTAATTAGGTACGCTTAAATTAACTATCAGATTTCCCTTAGGTCATTGAATTGAATGGAATTAGCGCATTGCAATCAAATTATTCCTTAAAAGTTTTCTATATGAAAGCGCATAATAGAAAGACAATCAAAGATCATTAGGTTCTATGGAAATCATAGGTGTTGACGAGGCATTCGTAACTATGAAAGCGCATGATACTTATGCCAAGAATTTACTTAACATAATTGCGACCAACAATCTTAACTACTCATGGATGTGAGTTCCCAACGATTAGGTGAAGTTCCCTCATATCCTAGCATCATGTTTATGCATGCAAATCAAGCGTGCACTCTCAATTCATATACATAAGCAAGTTTTAATTAAAATAGATAAGTAAATTGAATTCATCATTCATGAAATCACAACTGAAAGTAATCAAATCATCATGCAAATATAACCATGGTTTCGAAATTCCCCCCTAGCCAAAGGGGGGATTAGTTCCTCATGCTTGCACAACAAAAAGTATTGAATTTAAACATTGAAATCATAAGAAAGAATACACCTAAATGCTCAGCAATCCAAGATGAATTCGATGCACAGATTGGCTCCTCTTCCTCCTCCTTGTTGCGGCACAAAGTGTGGGTGCTGGAATTGGTGGTTTTGGATGGTGTTTCCTTGTTTAGAGGGATGGAGGATGGTTGATTATGGTGGGGAAGGTGCGGCAGAGGTGTATGGATGTGTAGGGAGATGTGTGGATGTGTAGAATGGAGAATGGAGGTGCGGCACAAGGGTTTCTGAATAGCATAAGGGGGTTGTACGAATTTGTGGCTGAAAATATGTTTATATAGTCCTAGGGTTTATTAGATTAGGGTTTACTTAGCAGATTTGGTGGATTAGGGCCCTAGAATTCGGCCATGGGTTGTCAAATCCACCTAGGAGAAGGTTTTGGCCCACATAGTTTTATAAACTGATTTGTATACCCAAATCCACAAGGATTAGGCCTTGGAAATCAGAATCCCAAAGGGATTGGGCCTAGGAAGGTGCGGCTGATTTAGGGGAGAGGGTAGCTGATAGGAGCATATTTAGGCGACTTACTTAGCTTGTTTTCGTGCATCTATGTTGTTAATTCATAATTGTTTTAATAGTTTAAGCCATTTTCGTGTGTTTTTAGGTTCATATGGCTAAGGAAGCAAAAAGATGCATTTTGGAGCATTTTGGAGCAAAATTGGGCTTGGAATGGATAGCATATGCTTGGAGCCAAAGTGTTGGACGAATTTGAAAGCCTTGTATGGACTTTGGACATAAAACAAAGGGCCTAGCCCAATCAAACAATCCTTTGAGCCATGCAAAACCTCTAGCCCAATCAACAACCCTTAGCCACATGCATTCACATGCATCACAACCCCAAAACCATCAAGAACCACCATTCACACACACATGTGATAGGAGCATATTTATGCGACTTAAATGGCTTGTTCTCGTACATTTACGTTATGTTTCTTTAGTTATTTTAGTACTTTAAGCTATTTTCGTGTGTTTGTAGGTCCAAAGGGCTAAAGGAGCAAAAAGATGCATTTTGGAGACTTTTGGAGCACTTTTGGGCTAAGGACGGATAGCTTATGCTTGAAGCCAAAGTGTTGGACGAAATTGAAGACCTAATTGGAGCCAAAGTGTTGGAACCTTGTTCTCTTTAGTTTTAGGACATTTAAACCTTTCCTAATCCCAATCATGCCATGCATAACACACATCCATTCTAACACATTGTCATTGCACATGCATTTCCTTCATTAGTTAACCCACATGCACTTATCACTTATCATCACCACATATCATATCACTTAATCACTTATCACTTATCATCACCACTTAACCACTTATCATATCATAACCACATATCATATCACTTATCACTTATCACTTAACATAACATCCACCTACTTCACCTACAACATCCACTTCACCTACAACATCCACCCACTTCACCTACAACATCCACCTACTTCACCTACAACATCCACCTACTTCACCTACAAATGACATAGCCATATGTTCCCTCCACTACTCCTATAAATACCCTTGCATTCATTCATTCAATTGACATCTCATTTCATACACAACACATTACAAACACATTCTCCCTTCCCTAGCCGTGAGCTTCCCATCCATTCCCTTATAATCCAAATACCACTCCTCATCCATTTCCATAATCCCCCAAACCTCACCTTAGACCTTGTGCTACAACAACGAGGAAGATAAGAGGGCCTAAACGTTCATACAATTCAAGTGTGAGTTGTTGGAATGTTTAGGTGTTTCTTTGATTTCAAAGTTTAAATTCAATTCTCTTTGTTTTGTATGAGGAACTAAACCCCCCTTTAGCTAGGGGGGGATTCGAAATATATGTTTATGCTTGCATTTTGATTTGATTACTTTTAATTACGTTTCATAAATTGTGAATTCAATTTGTTTAACTGTTTGATTGATAACCTATTTATGTATGTTTATTAAGAATGAACGCTTAATTTTCATGCATGAATTTGACGCTAGAATATAAGTGAGTTTCACATAATAGTTATGAAGTTATATTCACAAGTAGTGGAGGTTGCTTATAAACAATCGCGTTAAACAAATTCTTGGCATAAGTTTCATGCAATCATAGTAACGAATGCCTCGTCAACACTTATAGTTTTCAAAGAACTTAATGATTCTTGCTTGTATATCTATTATGCAATTCATGTAGGGAACTTGTGAGGAATGTTTTGGGTTGTCGTATGCAATCATCCAATTCATTAACTTAAGGAAAACTTGACGGTTAATTTAAGCGGACCTAATTAACTTGGAGTGTTGAGAATTCATGGTTTATTGAAGTGCAATTGGAAATCATTTTATTATGCAAGTGTAACATGTATGGAGATGAACCCCTTAGCTAGCCATACCATCCATTCATTTCCGTCAATTTCATATTTACAATTTGTTTTCTTTACAATCTATCCATTTTAGTTTAAATTCGTCCAAAATCAATCCCCCCATATTTCGTTTAAGTCTTAGTCTTAATCTTTCTTATTTTTAGTTTTGAATTCTTCGAGTTTAGTATAGCATTTTAGTTTGTGTTTTTAAAAGCATTTTGAGTCTTTTGATTTGTTTTAGTGTTTTAAAGTTTAGTTTTACATTCTTTGAGTCTAGTTTAGTGTTTTATATTATGTTTTTACGTTTTTAAGTCAAATCCAAGTGATTAACAATCCCTCCTAATCCCCGGTCCAGAACGATCCCTACTTGCACCTATACTACAATTGATAAAAAGAGGGTTTAATTTGTGTGCGTATAAACCACGCATCAAATTTTGGCGCCGTTGCCGGGGATTAGCAACTTTGCTAATCCCTTGGTTCTTTTCTTTTTTTTTTTTTTTTTTTTTTTTTTTGGTTTAGTTGTTTTCGTTTTAGTTTCTAACTTAATGTTGTTTTCTTTGTTTGTTGTTACTTTTGATATTTGATTTAGTTCTCTTTCTTTGATTTTAGGTACTAGAGAAGTAAGATATGGATTTTGCTAGCATTCAAGCTCAATTGGCAAATCTTACTTCTAAATTGTCGCCGTATGCCGAAAGGACCACAATGCAGAGTGTCCCTACATTTGGTGCTTCATATAGGCAAGGATTTCAAGCCAATCAATGTCCACAAAGAGATTGGAGGGATCATTCAAACTCTATATGGTGGGAAGATCAACAAGTTCAACGTGAAGCATATTGGCAACCATATGAGGAGTTCTATTCAAGACCTATGCAGCCACCACAACTTCATATGCAATATGCTCAATTAAATTCAAGTTCGCCAATAGATTATAATCAAATTCTTAATGAAATAAATTCTTTGGCGCAGGGGTCACAAAATCAAGCCAAGGAGGCTCAACAAGAAGCATATTGGAAACCATATGAGGAGTTCAATACAACACCTATGCAGCCACCACAACCTCCCCCACAACAATTCCAATCAAGTTCAAGTATGTCCATGGATAATGATAAAAATTTTCAATTACTTACCTCTTTGGCGCAGGGGTCACAAAATCAAGCCAAGGAGTTGGGTAAATTGGACGAGCAATTTGGGCAGATTATGGAGTTCATGAAACAAATTCAAGAGCAAAGTGAACTCTCCAACTCAACTATTGAAAACTCGAAGGAAGATTTTGAAATCCATAATGCTATCACTTTGGGAAGTGCTATGGAGGTTGGAGCTGACCTAAAAATGTCCAAACATAGCCTAGAAGTGGATGAAGAGCTGCTAATTGAGGAGGAGGAAGAAGACATGCACACGGCAAGGGTAGAACAACCCTTGCCGCAGCCCCCTAAGCCCTCTAAACCACCCACCACCAGTAAGGACGTCCCAATTCCATGTTATTCTGATGTTATTCCACCCAATGTCCCTTTTCCTAGCAGGTTTTTGATTCCCAACCAAGAAGAGAGTAAAAAGGACATCATGGAAGCCTTCCCAAAGGTGCAAAATGCTATTCAAATTCTTGGTGCAACACAGCAAGTTTTAGATGGTGTTGAATTCTTCAAAGGACTTTGTACACCAAGAAGAATGATTCAAGAGAAGGTAGTGGCTGGAGAAGATGTAGAAGGCATCAAAGAGGACATATTTGAAACCACAATTCCCAAGGAAGTTGGATTTTATGACACGGGACAAGTCATAACTTTCGAAGGGGTGTTTATTCTGGAGTTCATTTTGGAGCACACAGGTAAGCCGCCTCCCCGAATTTCAATTTTCTTTTATACTAACATGTGGTTAATGATTCAGGCACCCAATCTGGAATTTAAACTATTACCGGATCATTTCAAGTATCACCTTCCATTCAAGGACCAATTCCATGCCGTTTGATTTTATTTATAAAAAAAAAAAAAAAAAAAAAAAAAAAAAACATGGCAGAATGATGGAGCTTCACAAAGGGCGTTTACTTGAAGCCCCACTACTGGGCAAAACTCTAGAAGCAGGAGGCATAGATGCGGAAGGCATCGGAGTAGAAGGCATCGAGGCGGAAGGCATCGGGGCGGAAGGTATCGGAGCGGGAGGCATCAAAGAAGAGGCCTCAATACTTGGCCAAACGCTGGATGAGCCCGGAAAAATGTGCCTCTGGAAGTAAGCCGCAAGCCTTTGACGGTCAGTTTGACGGTCACTTTGCATCCGACCATTGGATTCTTGTAGCTCATCAAGCTTCCTCTTCATACCCGTCGAATAGTTGTTGGCAAGCACGTGCAAACTTCTATTCTCGTACTTAAGCAGTTTGATCTCCTGCTTGAGACTTTCCACCTCTGCCATCAAAGATTCCACCTGACGGGAGCGGGCAAGCAGGCGTTGGCCCATGTTGGACACAGAACTCGCACACTGAACACTAAGTGCGAGGGATTCTTGAACGGCCAACTCATCGGACCGTCCTGACAGCAGCCTACTATCTTTTGGAGTAAGAAGGTTCCTAGCTACTATTGTAGCTGTTGTGGCGTCCTGCATCACAGAGTCTTCACCTGAAAGAGGACCGTTAGAAGATAAGAAAGAAGGGCGCCATACGTTACCTTGACGTGGCGCGGCCGTATCACTGCTGAGACTCAATTCTAAGCTAAGGTTCGATGGGTTTGCCATTTTTCAAAAGTGTTCAAAGAGATGGGGTGGATGGAGTTAATTCTCAAAGGGCCGGAGTCGATTTTCAAGAATGGGAATTCTTCAGAGTGTGTTTGTTGTGGTGATCGATAGCTCTATAAGAAGCCAAGGCGACGCGTCAACCAATTCGAAAAGCCGGAATTTCTGGCGTAATTTAGGCGACGCGTTCTCTGCTTTTCAGAAGACGCGTTCAACTTTGTCAAAAGATTTCTGACAAAGCTGAAAACACGTGGAGGCCATCATCGCAACTACACATCTTTAGCCGACAAAGCGCAAAGTTCGGCGACGCTTTCTCTGCTTTTCAGAAGACGTGTGCAGCTTTGTCAAAAGGAGCCGCATCTGCACTACCACGTGTCGTTCAGAAAGCGAAGGGGCGTCGTTCAGAAATCGAAGGGGCGCCTGCTCAGAAATCGAAGAGGCGTATTCAAAGATCGAAGAGGCGCCACTATTTCAAAAAGCCGGATTTGCGGGATCAAAACGTTTGTCGACAAGGGTAAAAAGTACCACCACTTGATATTATCTCTATATATGTCGACCTTCGTCTTTTATGGCAGGGCAAACCTGAAGAAAATGCCCAACTCTCCCTCACCTCTGAGGGCGCACTCCCAGCAATGCCTTTCGAAATACTCAATTCTTTCTTCTTCCCCAAAGATGATACCAGATGCCTGGAGTACATATGACCCAGGAGGAAACGGCGGATTGAAGCATGTGCTGATTCATTCACCGTTTCTTCAAAGCAAAGGTATCTCATATCATCAAGGTCAAAAGCAAAAATATCTCATATCATGCTCTTTCCCTGTCTTTTTCTTTGTCCTTGTTCTTACTTGCATGGCAAAGTAAAAGAAGCAATCAGCCGGCACTTGGAGTCAGTCTACCGATCTGGAGCCAACTGCCCGGAATCTATTCCTGATTGCTTACCTAGCGTTGCTCTCGAGTAGTCATCTTCAACGGTTGATACACTTCCAGAGAAGGGACCACTCCTGCAAAGATTGAACAAAGAAACAGATAACAGGAGGAAGCTCAGACCTTCGGGGGAGACCCTAAAAGGAATCCTGCTGCCCAGTTCAAGAGTAGCACAAAGGAAAATCAACGATGGGCGGAAACCAGTTCAAGAGTAAGCCTGTGGAATCACAAAGATCAAAGCCTCAATGCAATCACCAAGGAGAAGAGGGAATTTACACTCCATAACCAGATTTGCGTCCCTAAACTCTTCTCTTTGTTAATTACATTCTGCCATGTTTAGTATGTTTAAATGTTTTTTGTGTGTTTACTTATGTTTTGTGTGAACCATATGCTTAAAACATTGAGGACAATGTTTGATTTAAGTGTGGGGGGGTAACTAAGTTTATTTAATGCAAATTTGTGGGATTTTATCACCAATAACTTCAAATGTTGTTCCTTGCTGTTTTAAGGTGTTTTTAAGTTGTTTTAGAGTGTTTTAGTGTGTTTTGTTTTATAACTCCGAAAATCACATAAAAATTTGAAAAACTTGTTTTAAAAACCCTAAAAAGAGTGTTTTGAGTCGTTTTTGTGTGTTTGTGTCTTAGGGTACCTTCCAACACAATGATAAGGATTTGGTTTATAATTGCATGACGGTTAGAAAGAGTTATAAACATAGAGAAAAGTTTGATTTACTCTTGGTATATGCTTGGTTATGGTTATAATGTATGACTTCACATGCAATCATAAAAGAAAAAAATTCGTTTTTGTAACATGCTTGAAGGAAGTAACTCAAACAAACGCTACAACCCTGAGAGACTTGAGCCTATAACGTTCTTTGGAGAGTATAATCTGTGATTTCTTGTTTTCTAAAGTCGTTGCATGATCTCATTATTCTTTGCTTGGTTACTACTTAGAAGGCGTTTCATCATATAGTTCCAAATGCTAGAACTCATGCCCATTTCATTCAAAGCATGTTATTGATTTGCATAACACATATTCAAGAAGAAGTTGTGTAGTGACCACCACCATAGCCAAATAGCCTTACTTCCCATACTTCGTATATGTTGTAAGTTTTAACCCCGTTGAGCCTCGTTTTGCCTTTATTCCTTGTTTACCCATATCACCCCTTACCTAGCTTAGAGTAGGACTTTCCTATACCCTTGTTCTTAAAGTTTAGTGAGCATGACTTAAATGAATTCCTTTTGAGTTACATTATGCAAGAAAATGAGTGTGGGGGAGTAAAAGTTTGTTCTTACGTTTATATGTATGTTTTGAGATTCAAAAGAAAAAGAAGAAAAGAAAAGAAAAAAAAAAAAAAAAAAAAAAGAGGAGTGAAAATAAGTAAGAATGAACTCACGAGCGTTGATGGTTGAAGAAAGGGTCCAAAAAGTTGAATATGGCCCTAAGTTTTGTGTGATTTTCCCTTGGGTGTTCAAAGTTGACTTCTGCGTTCTTAAGGGAATTCTAAGTGTCTAATTCAATACTTTGCTCACTATTGCTTTAAGAATGTTTGTTTATCCTTCACCTTTCATTGTTAGCCAATACCCTAGCCCCGTTACTACCCTTTGACTTCTATATTGAGTGTTATGTATTTCAATTGTGGAGTTTGAACTTGGTATGAGCTTATGGTGTCACTGGTTCTCGCGTCTAAGTAGTAGCATTCCATTCATGAGATCATATCTAAACATGCTTATTAACTCCAGAAAATGCTTTCCTTATTATAACATATGTGAGTGTTCATCTACATGTTTACATCAATCTTCTCACATATACCTAGTGTAGGGTGTGTAGTCAGAAAATCTGTGTGAAAAACGAGAGTACATCTAGTAAGAAATTGAGGGAATTCTCTAAAGGCATGTTACTACATTTGAAATGTGTTTTAATTGCTTAATTGTGAACTAGTATGTGGTGACTATGATTAAGAATGTACTTAAGTGTAAAGATGGCTCAAATCTGTGAGAATAATGATTTTTAACTTGTCATATGCATTGGAAGTCCCTGATACGATTGTTGGAAGGTGTAGGTTGTGTTTTGTTCTTTTTGTTTTGTTTTTCTGTTTTGCTCGAGGACTAGCAAAAGCTAAGTGTGGGGGTATTTGATAGGAGCATATTTATGCGACTTAAATGGCTTGTTCTCGTACATTTACGTTATGTTTCTTTAGTTATTTTAGTACTTTAAGCTATTTTCGTGTGTTTGTAGGTCCAAAGGGCTAAAGGAGCAAAAAGATGCATTTTGGAGACTTTTGGAGCACTTTTGGGCTAAGGACGGATAGCTTATGCTTGAAGCCAAAGTGTTGGACGAAATTGAAGACCTAATTGGAGCCAAAGTGTTGGAACCTTGTTCTCTTTAGTTTTAGGACATTTAAACCTTTCCTAATCCCAATCATGCCATGCATAACACACATCCATTCTAACACATTGTCATTGCACATGCATTTCCTTCATTAGTTAACCCACATGCACTTATCACTTATCATCACCACATATCATATCACTTAATCACTTATCACTTATCATCACCACTTAACCACTTATCATATCATAACCACATATCATATCACTTATCACTTATCACTTAACATAACATCCACCTACTTCACCTACAACATCCACTTCACCTACAACATCCACCCACTTCACCTACAACATCCACCTACTTCACCTACAACATCCACCTACTTCACCTACAAATGACATAGCCATATGTTCCCTCCACTACTCCTATAAATACCCTTGCATTCATTCATTCAATTGACATCTCATTTCATACACAACACATTACAAACACATTCTCCCTTCCCTAGCCGTGAGCTTCCCATCCATTCCCTTATAATCCAAACACCACTCCTCATCCATTTCCATAATCCCCCAAACCTCACCTTAGACCTTGTGCTACAACAACGAGGAAGATAAGAGGGCCTAAACGTTCATACAATTCAAGTGTGAGTTGTTGGAATGTTTAGGTGTTTCTTTGATTTCAAAGTTTAAATTCAATTCTCTTTGTTTTGTATGAGGAACTAAACCCCCCTTTAGCTAGGGGGGGATTCGAAATATATGTTTATGCTTGCATTTTGATTTGATTACTTTTAATTACGTTTCATAAATTGTGAATTCAATTTGTTTAACTGTTTGATTGATAACCTATTTATGTATGTTTATTAAGAATGAACGCTTAATTTTCATGCATGAATTTGACGCTAGAATATAAGTGAGTTTCACATAATAGTTATGAAGTTATATTCACAAGTAGTGGAGGTTGCTTATAAACAATCGCGTTAAACAAATTCTTGGCATAAGTTTCATGCAATCATAGTAACGAATGCCTCGTCAACACTTATAGTTTTCAAAGAACTTAATGATTCTTGCTTGTATATCTATTATGCAATTCATGTAGGGAACTTGTGAGGAATGTTTTGGGTTGTCGTATGCAATCATCCAATTCATTAACTTAAGGAAAACTTGACGGTTAATTTAAGCGGACCTAATTAACTTGGAGTGTTGAGAATTCATGGTTTATTGAAGTGCAATTGGAAATCATTTTATTATGCAAGTGTAACATGTATGGAGATGAACCCCTTAGCTAGCCATACCATCCATTCATTTCCGTCAATTTCATATTTACAATTTGTTTTCTTTACAATCTATCCATTTTAGTTTAAATTCGTCCAAAATCAATCCCCCCATATTTCGTTTAAGTCTTAGTCTTAATCTTTCTTATTTTTAGTTTTGAATTCTTCGAGTTTAGTATAGCATTTTAGTTTGTGTTTTTAAAAGCATTTTGAGTCTTTTGATTTGTTTTAGTGTTTTAAAGTTTAGTTTTACATTCTTTGAGTCTAGTTTAGTGTTTTATATTATGTTTTTACGTTTTTAAGTCAAATCCAAGTGATTAACAATCCCTCCTAATCCCCGGTCCAGAACGATCCCTACTTGCACCTATACTACAATTGATAAAAAGAGGGTTTAATTTGTGTGCGTATAAACCACGCATCAACATGCACTTAATCCTTCATCATTACACCACCTTCTCCATCTTTATTCCACATGCATTCATCATAATTCACCCTAGCTACCACCATTCACACACACATGCACTTACTCTTTCATCATTGCACCACCATTCACACACACATGCACTTACTCTTTCATCATTGCACCACCAATTCAACACATGCATTTCCACCTTCCTACTTCATCATTTCATCCACATGCACTCTCAATCATAACAACCACATTCACTCTTAAACAATCACCCACATATTCTCCCATTCCCCCTATAAAAACCCATGCATTCATACACAAAAATCTCATCTCATTTTCATACACAACACATCACAAACACATCCAATCTTCCCTCATTGCCGTGAGCTACCATTCCCTTATAATCCAAACACCACTCCTCATCCATTTCCATAATTCCCCAATCCATTCAACACACCAACAACATCCCTTAGACCTTGTGCTACGACGAAGAGGAAGATAAGAGGGCCTAAACGTTCATACAATTCAAGTTTGAGTTGTTGGAATGTTTAGGTGTTTCTTTGATTCTCTTTGTTTTGTACCATGAGGAACTTCCTCTCGGCTTCATTCCATTCGATACACTCTCCCATTTCTTAAAGGATTTCGACATCAGTTTTGCTTCAAGGGTTATTTCTTCTTAATCCTATGTTCACTCATGTTATATATTTTTATGTCAAACCTTTTGTAAACATGAAGTGTAACTAATCTCTCTCTAGGGATTCGATGTAGCCTTGCAAGATTGCCATGTAGTTAATTCGGAATTCTCATTTAATCTATCTATTTCTTGTTTCATTCTCCGATTTAATTGTGACTTAGTGTGTTGATTTTAATGCTTGATCATCATTTGAATTAACCACAGGTTGTTTAGCCAAGATTAAAGCACACATCATGCATAATCTTGGTAGATATGTGAATGAATGAAGGGAATGTTTTGCAAACATCCTGCCGAGTGTTCCCTTTGGTTTTGTGAAAGTTTCTTGTGCACTACATAGTCTTGATTAGGAACCAAAGTTGCACATCACAATTAGGCTCATGATTAGAGACATTTGATCAAATCCACACATCATATGGCTGATCATATCTAAGTGAAACAAACCCAAGAAATAAGTAGAGGGATGAGTATAATCTGACTTAACAAGCATGGACTTGGCTTGGCAATGGTGAAATCGAATCTCTAGCTTCATCTCCATTTGTGCTATCTCTTTTTATTAGCTGTTGATTCATTCATTTTGTGTTTACTTCATTTCCTTATGCTTTAATTTACAATCTGTCATTTAGTTTAATCAAAACCTAAATCCCCCTTTACCTTATTGTTCAATTTAGTTTATGCTTTAAAGCATTTTGAGTCTTTGGTTTGTCTTAGTGTTTTAAAATTTAGTTTTGCATTCTTTGAGTCTAGTATAGTGTTTTAGATTGTGTTTTTAGCGTTTTTGAGTCAAATCCAAGTGATTAACAATCCCTCCTAATCCCCGGTCCAGAACGATCCCTACTTACATACTTACTACAATTGTCAAAAAGAGGGTTTAATTTGTGTGCGTATAATTCTCGCATCACTTAATCATTAAGCCACACATTCACACACATGCACTCCCATTTCTCTTCCCATTCACCCTTTGCCGTGCATGATAGGAGCATATTCATGCGACTTAAATGGCTTGTTCTCGTGCATTTACGTTATGTTTCTTTAGTTATTTTAGTCCTTTAAGCTATTTTCGTGTGTTTGTAGGTCCAAAGGGCTAAAGGAGCAAAAAGATGCATTTTGGAGACTTTTGGAGCACTTTTGGGCTAAGGATGGATAGCTTATGCTTGGCGCCAAAGTGTTGGACGAAATTGAAGACCTAATTGAAGACCAAAGTGTTGGAACCTTGTTCCCTTTAGTTTTAGGACATTTAAACCTTCCCAATTTCCTTAGCCGTGCATAACATTCCAACATTCCACTCCTTCATTTCAGCCACACTCCCACATATCATTACTTATCATCACCACTTATCACTTATCATAACCACATATCATATCATCATCACTTATCACTTATCACTTATCATAACCACATATCATATCATCATCACTTATCACTTAACATGCACCCATCACCTAACACAACACCTTTAATTCACATGCATTCACTCTTTAATTCACATGCATTTACTCTTTAATTCACATGCAAAACACCTCCATTCCATCTCCCATTTCAGATTGCATTCCATAATCATTCACTCACCTTTAATCCACATGCATCTTCAACAAATCAAATGAGCCACATTCACTCACCACAAACATTCCACATGCATTCATCAACATATCTAGTTGTCACTCACATGCATTCCATCCTTTAAAACATTGCACATGCACTCCCTTTAATTAATTAAGCCACATGCACTCCCATCCATTTCATCATTGCAGCCAACACATGCTTTCACATGCATTTTCAGATTGTCCCCTTGCACATGCAGCCACATATTCATTGCACATGCAATTCCAACCCACATGCATCCTTTAATCATTCAAACATGCAGCCACATTCCCTCCTAGCTGTCATGTTCCCCCCATTTCACCTATAAATAAGCATCCATTGCATTCATTCTAACTCATCCATTGCAGAAATGTAGACCATCAAACCATCTTTGTGCCGTGAGTCTCCCTTACAATCCAAACACCATCCTTCCATTTCCACCACTCCCCAAACCATTCACACCATCAAACTATCCCTAGACCTTGTGCTACAACGAAGAGGAAGAGAAGAGTGCCTAAACGTTCATACAATTCAAGTTTGAGTTGTTGGAATGTTTAGGTGTTTCTTTGATTTCAATGTTTAAATTCAATTCTCTTTGTTTTGTACGAATGAGGAATGGAAGAGAAGAGGGCCTAAACGTTCATACAATTCAAGTTTGAGTTGTTGGAATGTTTAGGTGTTTCTTTGATTCTCTTTGTTTTGTACCATGAGGAACTAAATCCCCTTTAGCTAGGGGGTGATTTGAATATATGTTTATGCTTGCATTTTGATTTGATTACTTCTAATTGCGTTTCATAAGTTGTGGATTCAATTTGTTTAACCGTTTGATTGATAACTTATTTATGTATGTTTATTAAGAATGCGCGCTTAATTTTCATGCATGAATATGACGCTAGAATATAAGTGAGTTTCACCTAATCGTTATGAACTTATATTCACAAGTAGTGGAGGTTGCTTATAAACAATCGCGTTAAACGAATTCTTGGCATAAGTTTCATGCAATTGATAGGAGCATATTCATGCGACTTAAATGGCTTGTTCTCGTGCATTTACGTTATGTTTCTTTAGTTATTTTAGTCCTTTAAGCTATTTTCGTGTGTTTGTAGGTCCAAAGGGCTAAAGGAGCAAAAAGATGCATTTTGGAGACTTTTGGAGCACTTTTGGGCTAAGGATGGATAGCTTATGCTTGGCGCCAAAGTGTTGGACGAAATTGAAGACCTAATTGAAGACCAAAGTGTTGGAACCTTGTTCCCTTTAGTTTTAGGACATTTAAACCTTCCCAATTTCCTTAGTCGTGCATAACATTCCAACATTCCACTCCTTCATTCACCACTTATCATATCATACACTTATCTTATCATCACCACATATCATTCATTTATTACTTATCATATCATTCATTCATCTACATATCAATAACCACTTATCATTCATTTATTACTTATCATATCATTCATTCATCTACATATCAATAACCACTCATCTTATCACTCAACATATCATTCATTTATCACTCAACATATCATACACTTATCACTCATCACACTTCATCATTATACCACCATTCATTCTTTAAAACACATGCACATTCACACACACTTCACACAAACAACATTCACATGCAAACACAAGCTTTAACCAACAAACAAAACAGCCAACACATGCACCAAAACACCTTTGCCGTGGCCTTCACTCCATCTTGCATTTTCAGCCATTCCACTTCATCATTACACCACCTTCTCCATCTTTAATCACATGCACCACCAATTCAACACATGCACTTGTTCCTCCATTAAATCAACCACATTCATCACCAAAGAACCCTTGTGCCGTGAGTTCCATTGCATTTCCAGCATCCTCACATGCATTCCCTTCACATTCACCCACATGCACATTCAATCATTCACTCATGCACCCTTTATTCTTCATCATTCAAGCCATGCCTTCACATTCATTTCCAAACAATAATCACTTCAAATCACATGCACAAACATGCATTTTCAGCACCATTACACTAGTCCATGCCGTGGCTCCCCCTTTGAAATTCCAGCTTTCCCATTGATGCGAGATTTATACGCGCACTCAAATTAAACCCTCGTTTGACAATTGTAGTAGAATGGATAAGTGAGGGATCGTTCTAGACCGGGGATTAGGAGGGAATGCAAATCTCTTGGAAACTGACTCAAAAACGTAAAATAAAGTTTAAAACACTAAACTAGACTCAAAGAATGCAAAATTAAAGTTTAAAACACTAAGACAAACCAAAAACTCAAAATGCTTTAAAAAACACAAACTAAAATGATTTCTAACTAAATTGACATTAAAGTAAAGGGGGATTTAAGTTTATACGAAATTAAATTAAATGAACAAATTAAAACAGAATGTAAATATGGAATTGATGAAATGGAATGAATGGATGATAGAATAGCTAAGGGGTTCATCTCCATACATGTTACACTTGCATAATAAAAAGATTTCCAATTGCATTTCAACAAATCATTAATTCTCAACGCCCCGGGTCAATTAGGTCCGCTTAAATTAACCGTCAAGTTTTCCTTAAGTTAATGAATTGGATGGGTTAGCGCAACGCAATTCACAACATTCTCCAAAAGTCCTTTACGTGAAAAGCACAATAAAGATACAATCAAAAATCATTAAGCATCATGAAAACTTTAAGTGTTGACGAGGCATTCGTTACTATGGAATACGCATGAAACTTATGCCAAGAATTCATTTAACGCGATTGTTTATAAGCAACCTCCACTACTTGTGAATATAAGTTCGTAACTATTAGGTGAAACTCACTTATATTCTAGCGTCATATTCATGCATGAAAATTAAGTGTACACTCTTAATAAACATACATAAATAAGTTATCAATCAAACGGTTAAACAAATTGAACCACAACTTATGAAACGCAATTAGAAGTAATCAAATCAAAATGCAAGCATAAACATTTATTTCGAATCACCCCCTAGCTAAAGGGGGTTTTAGTTCCTCATTACGTTGAAATCAAAGAAACACCTAAACATTCCAACAACTCAAACTTGAATTGTATGAACGTTTAGGCACTCTTCTCTTCCATTCCTTATACGTACAAAACAAAGAGAATTAAAATGAAACATTGAAATCAAAGAATCACCTAAACATTCCAACAACTCAAACTTGAATTGTATGAACGTTTAGGTCCTCTTCTCTTCCTCGTTGTTGTAGCACAAGGTCTAAGGTGAGGTTTGGGGGATTATGGAAATGTGGAATGGAGTGAGGAGTGATGGAAATGGAAAGATGGTTTTGGATTCTAAGGGGACTCACGGCAAAGAGAAGGAATGGAAGTGTTTGTGGTGTGTTGTGTATGAAATGAGATGTGTTTGAATGATGGGAATGCAAGGGCTTTTATAGGAGAATGAAGGTATAAATGGCTGTTTGTTTAAGCATGCAAGTGGCTAATTAATGATGGACAAATAGCTAGGAAAACATGTGAAAGCTGGAATTGCATGTGAAGGTGTTGGAATGTGAATGAAGGCCACGGCATGGGATGTTTTTCTGGAATGATGGCAGGTTGTGTATGTGTTTGGGAAGAGAATAAATGTATGATGGTGGCTGAATGATTAAAGGGAATGAATGGGAGTGACACTAGGTTGGTTATGCATGTGGAATGTGGCTGAATTGTTGGTGAAATGATGAATGGGAAAGCTGGAATTTCAAAAGGGGGAGCCACGGCATGGACTAGTGTAATGGTGCTGAAAATGCATGTTTGTGCATGTGATTTGAAGTGATTATTGTTTGGAAATGAATGTGAAGGCATGTGAAAGCTGGAAATGCATGTGAAGATGTTGGAAATGGAATGAAACTCACGGCAATAGTGTAATGGTGCATGTGTTGGCTGTTTTGTTTGTTGGTTAAAGCTTGTGTTTGCATGTGAATGTTGTTTGTGTGAAGTGTGTGTGAATGCATGTGGATTAAAGAGTGAATGCATGTGTTGAATGATTTCTTGGTGAGGGAATGCATGTGCAAATGCATGTGGAATGTGGCTGAAAATGAAAGGAGGAGTGCAATGGAATGTGCACGGCAATAATGTGTGTTTGTGCATGTGGGTGAATGTGCATGTGTTTTAGGTTGTAATGTGTAGATAATTATGAGTATGATAAATGATAAGTGTATGATATGTTGAGTGATATGTTGAGTGGTAAGTGAATGATAAGATAAGTGATAAGTGAATGATATGTTGAGTGATAAATGAATGATATGTTGAGTGATAAGATAAGTGGTTATTGATATGTAGATGAATGAATGATATGATAAGTAATAAATGAATGATAAGTGGTTATTGATATGTAGATGAATGAATGATATGATAAGTAATAAATGAATGATATGTGGTGATGATAAGATAAGTGTATGATGTGATAAGTGGTGAATGAAGGAGTGGAATGTTGGAATGTTATGCACGACTAAGGATATAGGAAAGGTTTAAATATCCTAAAACTAAAAGGAACAAGGTTCCAACACTTTGGTCTTCAATTAGGTTTTCAATTTCGTCCAACACTTTGGCTCCAAGCATAAGCTATCCATCCTTAGCCCAAAAGTGCTCCAAACGTCTCCAAAATGCATCTTTTTGCTCCTTTAGCCCTTTCGGCCTACAAACACACGAAAATAGCTTAAAGTACTAAAATAACTAAAGAAACATAACGTAAATGCACGAGAACAAGCCATTTAAGTCGCATGAATATGCTCCTATCACCCATTCATCATTTCACCAACAATTCAGCCACATTCCACATGCATAACCAACCTAGTGTCACTCCCATTCATTCCCTTTAATCATTCAGCCACCATCATACATTTATTCTCTTCCCAAACACATGCACAACCTGCCATCATTCCAGAAAAACATCCCATGCTGTGGCCTTCATTCACATTCCAACACCTTCACATGCAATTCCAGCTTTCACATGTTTTCCTAGCTATTTGTCCATCATTAATTAGCCACTTGCATGCTTAAACAAACAGCCATTTATACCTTCATTCTCTTATAAAAGCCCTTGCATTCCCATCATTCAAACACATCTCATTTTCATACACAACACACCACAAACACTTCCATCTTCTCCCTAGCCGTGAGTCTCTCCATTTTCTGCACCATTCCCTTCCCTTTCTCCTCCATTTCTTCCATTTCCATAATCCCCCAATCCATTCAACACACCAACAACATCCCTTAGTCCTTGTGCTACAACGAAGACGAAGAGAAGAGGGCCTAAACGTTCATACAATTCAAGTTTGAGTTGTTGGAATGTTTAGGCGTTTCTTTGATTTCAATGTTTAATTTCAATTCTCTTTGTTTTGTATGAGGAACTAAACCCCCCTTTAGCTAGGGGGGGATTCGAAATATATGTTTATGCTTGCATTTTGATTTGATTACTTCTAATTGCGTTTCATAAGTTGTGGATTCAATTTGTTTAACCGTTTGATGGATAACTTATTTATGTATGTTTATTAAGAATGCGCGCTTAATTTTCATGGATGAATATGACGCTAGAATATAAGTGAGTTTCACCTAATCGTTATGAACTTATATTCACAAGTAGTGGAGGTTGCTTATAAACAATCGCGTTAAACGAATTCTTGGCATAAGTTTCATGCAATCATAGTAACGAATGCCTCGTCAACACTTATAGTTTTCATGATGCTTAATGATTCTTGCTTGTTTCTCTATTATGCAATTCATGTAGGGAACTTGTGAGGAATGCTTTGGGTTGTCGTATGCAATCATCCAATTCATTAACTTAAGGAAAACTTGACGGTTAATTTAAGCGGACCTAATTAACCCGGGGTGTTGAGAATTCATGGTTTATTGAAATGCAATTGGAAATCATTTTATTATGCAAGTGTAACATGTATGGAGATGAACCCCTTAGCTAGCCATACCATCCATTCATTTCCGTTAATTTCATATTTACAATTTGTTTTCTTTACAATCTATCCATTTTAGTTTAAATTCGTCCAAAATCAATCCCCCCATATTTCGTTTAAGTCTTAGTCTTAATCTTTTTTTTATTTTTAGTTTTGAATTCTTCGAGTTTAGTATAGCATTTTAGTTTGTGTTTTTAAAAGCATTTTGAGTCTTTTGATTTGTTTTAGTGTTTTAAAGTTTAGTTTTACATTCTTTGAGTCTAGTTTAGTGTTTTATATTATGTTTTTACGTTTTTAAGTCAAATCCAAGTGATTAACAATCCCTCCTAATCCCCGGTCCAGAACGATCCCTACTTATACTTATACTACAATTGTCAAAAAGAGGGTTTAATTTGTGTGCGTATAAATCTCGCATCAATTGTTAATCACTTGGATTTGACTTAAAAACGTAAAAACACAATATAAAACACTATTTAATGCTCGAAGAAAGCAAAACTAAAAATAAGAAAGATTAAGACTAAGACTTCAACGAAATAGGGGGAATTGGATTTGGACGAATTTAAACTAAAATGGATACTTGGAAACAAAACAAATTGTAAATATGGATTTGACGGAAATGAATGGATGGGAAGCTAGCTAAGGGGTTCATCTCTATACATGTTATACTTGCATACAAAACGATTTCTAATTGCTTTTCAATAAACCATGAATTTTCAACGCCCCGGGTTAATTAGGTCCGCTTAAATTAACCGTCAAGTTTTCCTTAAGTTAATGAATTGGATGATTGCATACGACAATCCAAAGCATTCCTCACAAGTTCCCTACATGAATTGCATAATAGAGATACAAGCAAGAATCATTAAGCAACATGAAAACTATAAGTGTTGACGAGGCATTCGTTATTATGATTGCATGAAACTTATGCCAAGAATTTGTTTAACGCGATTGTTTATAAGCAACCTCCACTACTTGTGAATATAAGTTCATAACTATTACGTGAAACTCACTTATATTCTAGCGTCATATTCATGCATGAAAATTAAGCGTTCATTCTTAATAAACATACATAAATAGGATATCAATCAAATAGTTAAACAAATTGAATTCACAACTTATGAAACGTAATTAAAAGTAATCAAATCATAATGCAAGCATAAACATTTATTTCGAATCACCCCCTAGCTAAAGGGGGTTTTAGTTCCTCATTACGTTGAAATCAAAGAAACACCTAAACATTCCAACAACTCAAACTTGAATTGTATGAACGTTTAGGCACTCTTCTCTTCCATTCCTTATACGTACAACACAAAGAGAATTAAAATGAAACGTTGAAATCAAAGAATCACCTAAACATTCCAACAACTCAAACTTGAATTGTATGAACGTTTAGGTCATCTTCTCTTCCTCGTTGTTGTAGCACAAGGTCTAAGGTGAGGTTTGGGGGATTATGGAAATGGTAGAGGAGTGGTGTTGTGAAGTGTTGGAATGGTGTTTGGATTGTAAGGGAGATACACGGCAACAAGGGGTTTGTTGCTTGGTGTTTGTGACTGAAATGTGTATGGAAGAGTGAATGAATTTTGAGGAGTGTTGGATGCTTATTTATAGGTGAAAGGGGGGGAACATAATAGCTAGGAGGTTGGTGGAAATCTGAAATGGTGATGGGAGATGCATGTGGCTGATTTATGCATGTGATTAAAGGGTGGAAGTGCATGTACTTTGACAGAAATGAAAGGGAACCCACGGCATGGATGGTTTTCTGGAATGATGGCAGGTTGTGTATGTGTTTGGGAAGAGATTAAATGTATGATGGTGGTTGAATGATTAAAGGGAATGAATGGGAGTGACACTAGGTTGGTTATGCATGTGGAATGTGGCTGAATTGTTGGTGAAATGATGAAATGGAATGCTGAAAAGGTAGGGAACTCACGGCAAGGATGGTGTTTGGTGCTGGAAATAAATGTGTTTGCATGAGAAATAAAGCTAATGGTGAATGAATGTGAATGCATGTGAATTAAAGAAGGAATGCTTGTTTGGAAATGAATGTGAAGACATGTGAAAGCTGGAAATGCATGTGAAGATGTTGGAAATGGGAATGAAGGTCACGGCAATGGTTGGAGAAATGATTATGGATGCATGTGTTGAATGATTTCTTGGTGAGGGATGTGGAGTGATTGAATGTGGTGCAATGATAATGTTTTGTGGCTGAATTGGTGGTGGAATTATGATGGGAGTGCATATGATTAAAGAGTGGGAGTGCATGTGGGTGAATGTGAAGGGAATGCATGTGTTGATGACTAGGTTAGTGGGTGGAAATCTGAAAATGGCAAAAGGGAATGGGAGCTCACGGTTTTGAGTTGTTTGTTTGTGTGAAGTGTGTGTGAATGCATGTGAAGATGCTAATAAATAATGCATGTAGGGTTAGGAAATAAAATCATAACTTAAAGGGAGATGATTAAAGGGTGTTGAAAGGTTTTGCATGGCTTTGAAGTGATTGTGGATTGGGCTAGGGTTTTAAGTACATGAAATGGACCCAAATTGCTCCCCCTTGCATGGCAAGGAATGGTGTTTGTGTTAAGCCCAAGGCAAGGTGAATGTAATTGGGTTAGGGCCATTGTTTTATGTCCTCAAGTGCATACAAGGCCTTCAATTCCATCCAACACTTGGGCTCCAAGCATAAGCTATCCATCCTTAGCCCAATAGTGCTCCAAAACACTCCACAATGCATCCTTTCGTCAAACACGTCTTATTATCCTGAAAACACACAAAAGAAGCATAAAGGACTAAACTAACTAAAGAAACATAACGTAAATGTACGAGAACAAGTCATTTAAGTCGCATGAATATGCTCCTATCACGTATGCAATCATCCAATTCAATAACGTTAGGAAGATTTGAAGGTTAATTTAAGCGGACCTAATTAACTTGGAGCGTTGAGAATTAATGATTTGTTGAAATGCAATTGGAAATCGTTTTATTATGCAAGTATAACATATGTGGAGATGAACCCCGTAGCTAACCTTCCATCCATTCAATTTGTTCTTTCTTTTCTTGTTTCTGTTTTCATGTTTAATTTAACTTGTTGTTCAATTATGTTAAACATGTGAAACTAATTTCTTTTTAGTTAGAGGTGAATTTGAAGCCATGGACATATGTTGGTTATGATTTGATTTACTCCAGTTATGAATTCATGAACTTTAGATGTGGTTTACTTTTCTGTTTTGATTAAGAACTTGTTTATGTATGTGGGTTGAGGGTCGACACTTAATTTGCATGCCTAAACTTGATGCTAGGATATAAGGGAATTTCACCTAATCGTTATGAACTTATATTCATGAGTAGTAAAGATCGCTAGTCACGATTGTGTTTAGTAAACCCTAGGCTGGATTAACATGCGTATTCCATAGTTATGAATGCCTAGTCGATGTTTATGATTTCCATTGAACTTAATGATCCTTGTTGAATGTCTCTATCATGCGTATTCCATGGTTAGGGACTTTGATTAGGAATAATTTGGTTGTAATGCGTATTCCATTCAATCCAATGAATCTAGGGAAATCTAAAGGTTAGTTTAAGCGAACCTAATTAACTTGGAGCATTGTCATTCATCGTTTGTTGAAGTCATAACTGATGCGAAAATTAACTTAACACACAAATTAACCCTCTTTTGACAATTGTAGCATATAAATAAGTAGGGATCGTTCTAAACCGGGGATTAGGAGGGATTGCTAAATCACTTGGAAACTGACTCAAAAACGTAAAACAAAGGTTAAAACACTAAACTAGACTCAAAGAATGCAAAACTAAACAATAAAAACACTAAAACAAACCAAAAGACTCAAAACAGCCCCAAAACACTCAAAACTGCCTTAAAAACACTTTCTGGGCAGTTTTGAGCACTTTCACTAATTTGGACGAATTTGGGTAACAACTTGAATCAAAACACTCAAAAACACAATCTAAAACATATTCTAACTAATTAGACACTCTAAGACACTTGGGGATTTGGTTTTTGACGAAAATCAAACAAACAAAACAAATATGTAAAATAGGCAGATTCTGACGAAATTGGTGAAATTAAGTGGATGGTGAGATGGCTAGGAGGTTTTTCTCCACACATGGCATACTTGCACATAATACAATTTCCAGTTGCTTAATCAATGAATTCATGAACCTCAACACCCCAAATTAATTAGGTACGCTTAAATTAACTATCAGATTTCCCTTAGGTCATTGAATTGAATGGAATTAGCGCATTGCAATCAAATTATTCCTTAAAAGTTTTCTATATGAAAGCGCATAATAGAAAGACAATCAAAGATCATTAGGTTCTATGGAAATCATAGGTGTTGACGAGGCATTCGTAACTATGAAAGCGCATGATACTTATGCCAAGAATTTACTTAACATAATTGCGACCAACAATCTTAACTACTCATGGATGTGAGTTCCCAACGATTAGGTGAAGTTCCCTCATATCCTAGCATCATGTTTATGCATGCAAATCAAGCGTGCACTCTCAATTCATATACATAAGCAAGTTTTAATTAAAATAGATAAGTAAATTGAATTCATCATTCATGAAATCACAACTGAAAGTAATCAAATCATCATGCAAATATAACCATGGTTTCGAAATTCCCCCCTAGCCAAAGGGGGGATTAGTTCCTCATGCTTGCACAACAAAAAGTATTGAATTTAAACATTGAAATCATAAGAAAGAATACACCTAAATGCTCAGCAATCCAAGATGAATTCGATGCACAGATTGGCTCCTCTTCCTCCTCCTTGTTGCGGCACAAAGTGTGGGTGCTGGAATTGGTGGTTTTGGATGGTGTTTCCTTGTTTAGAGGGATGGAGGATGGTTGATTATGGTGGGGAAGGTGCGGCAGAGGTGTATGGATGTGTAGGGAGATGTGTGGATGTGTAGAATGGAGAATGGAGGTGCGGCACAAGGGTTTCTGAATAGCATAAGGGGGTTGTACGAATTTGTGGCTGAAAATATGTTTATATAGTCCTAGGGTTTATTAGATTAGGGTTTACTTAGCAGATTTGGTGGATTAGGGCCCTAGAATTCGGCCATGGGTTGTCAAATCCACCTAGGAGAAGGTTTTGGCCCACATAGTTTTATAAACTGATTTGTATACCCAAATCCACAAGGATTAGGCCTTGGAAATCAGAATCCCAAAGGGATTGGGCCTAGGAAGGTGCGGCTGATTTAGGGGAGAGGGTAGCTTGGCTTGCAAGGCAAGGTAAAGCCTTCTAGAAAGGTTTGGGGCGCCACTTTTCTAGGGCTTATAGAAAGAATAGGTTTTGTGGCAGATTTGGGCCTTCTAGAATAGAATGCTTCTAGAAATAGGTTCTAGAATTATCCATTTAGGTCCCCATGCAATTAGGATTAAGACATGATAAGGTTTGGATAAGATAAGATGAGATAAGGTTTGGATAATGTTTTGGATAATTGGATAATGTTGGATAAGGTTGGATAATGTTTAGATAATGTTTTGGATAAGGTTTCCTCTTTTGAGCTCCTTCCTTATCCACTTTGTCCTTAGCTTAGTTCCTTCCTCTTCTTATCACATATCTAGCCTCTTGAAGTTCAAATTCGTCCATCCATGTTAGCCCATATGCAAGCTATCCCCATAGTGTCCAAAATAGCTCCAAAATGCACCAAAATGCACTTTCTTGATACTTTGACCCATAGGACCTACAAACACACGAAATTGAGTTGTAATACGACATTAACTAAGAAATAATAGCACAAATGCACAAGAATAAGGTAGTTAAGTCGCCTAAATATGCTCCTATCAAATTCCCCCACACTTATCTTTTGCTAGTCCTCGAGCAAAACAAATAAACAAAAGAAACAAAACACATGCAAAACCATCAACACATGCACCCATCACCAAAACACTTATCTTTGCCGTGAGTTCCCTTGAAATTCCAGCTTTCCCATTCATCATTTCACCAACAATTCAGCCACATTCCACATGCATAACCAACCTAGTGTCACTCCCATTCATTCCCTTTAATCATTCAGCCACCATCATACATTTATTCTCTTCCCAAACACATACACAACCTGCCATCATTCCAGAAAACACACTCAATGCCGTGGGCTTTCAATGCAATTCCAGCATCTTCACATGCAATTCCAGCTTTCACATGCTTTCCTAGCTGTTTGTTCATCATTAATTAGCCACTTGCATGCTTAAACAAACAGCCATTTACACCTTCATTCTCCTATAAAAGCCCTTGCATTCACTCCCCATAACATCTCATTTTTCCATTGTACATACCACAACACAAACACACACCATCTTCACATCCTGAAATTCCCTTCCTTGCCGTGGGTTTCTTTCCATTTTCTACCATTCCTCATCCATTTCCATAATTCCCCAATCCATTCAACACACCAACAACATCCCTTAGACCTTGTGCTACAACGAAGAGGAAGAGAAGAGTGCCTAAACGTTCATACAATTCAAGTTTGAGTTGTTGGAATGTTTAGGTGTTTCTTTGATTTCAACGTTTAATTTCAATACTCTTTGTTTTGTACGAATGAGGAATGGAAGATAAGAGGGCCTAAACGTTCATACAATTCAAGTTTGAGTTGTTGGAATGTTTAGGTGTTTCTTTGATTCTCTTTGTTTTGTACCATGAGGAACTAAACCCCCCTTGGCTAGGGGGGGGGGTTCGAAATATATGTTTATGCTTGAATTTTGATTTGATTACTTCTAATTGCGTTTCATAAGTTGTGGATTCAATTTGTTTAACCGTTTGATTGATAACTTATTTATGTATGTTTATTGAGAATGCGCGCTTAATTTTCATGCATGAATATGACGCTAGAATATAAGTGAGTTTCACCTAATAGTTACGAACTTATATTCGCAAGTAGTGGAGGTTGCTTATAAACAATCGCGTTAAACAAATTCTTGGCATAAGTTTCATGCAATCATAGTAACGAATGCCTCGTCAACACTTATAATTTTCATAGAGCGTAATGATTCTTGCTTGTACCTCTTCTATACATTCATGTTGAGGACTTGTGGGGAATGTTTTGAATTGTCGCATGCATCATCCAATTCAATAACGTTAGGAAGATTTGAAGGTTAATTAGTGCATCACGGTTAACTTGGGGTGTTGAGTATCATAGTTTATTGAAATGCAATTGGAAATCATTTTATTATGCAAGTATAACATGTATGGAGATGAATGATAGGAGCATATTTAGGCGACTTACTTAGCTTGTTTTCGTGCATTTATATTGTTAATTCATAGTTGTTTTTGGCGTTTAAGCCATTTTCGTGTGTTTTTAGGTTCATGTGGCTAAGGAAGCAAAAAGATGCATTTTGGAGCAAAATTGGACTTGGAAGGGATAACTTATACTTGGAGCAAAAGGAATGGACGAAATTGAAGAGTTGATGTCACAAGGATCCCTACTTGCACCTATACTACAATTGACAAAAAGAGGGTTTAATTTGTGTGCGTATAAATCACGCATCAAATTTTGGCGCCGTTGCCGGGGATTAGTAAATTTGCTAATCTCTTGGATTGTTCGTTTCTGTTTTGTATTTGAGTTTTAGTTTTTGATTTGTGTTTTGTTTGTTGATTTTAAGTACTATAGAAGAACAACATGGCACTTGATAATGCTTCTCTTTTGTCACAGCTCATGGAACGGTCCCAAATGCAAAGCGTTGATATATTTGATCTTCAATCAAGGAATAACGTGTTTTCCAATACTTACAATTCAGATTGGAGTGATCAGTCAAACTCTATGTGGTGGGAAGCTCAACATGTTCAAGAAGAAGGATATTGGCAGCCACCACAACCTCATATTCAATATGCCCAACCAAATTCAAGTTCGTCAATAGATTATAATCAAAAGCTTAATGAATTAATTTGTTTGGTGCAGGGCTCACAAAATCAAGAGAATGAGGCTCAACAAGAAGGATATTGGCAGCCATATGAGGAGTTCTATTCAACGCCTATGCAGACACCACAAAGGTTGGACCTCTTGGAAAAGCAAATTGGGCAGATCGCAGAGTTCGTAGGACAGTTTCGAGACCAAGGCGAACTCCCTAGTTCAATCATTGAAAACTCGAAGGAAGATTTTGAAATCCATAATGCTATCACTTTGGGAAGTGCTATGGAGGTTGGAGCTGACCTAAAAATGTCCAAACATAGCCTAGAAGTGGATGAGGAGTTGCAATTTGAGGAAGAGGAATAACCCAACCCACGGCAAGGGTGGAAACATCTTTGCCGGAGGCACCTATTGCTCTTACGCCATCTAATTCAAGTAAGGTTGTTCCAAATTTAATTAATTCTAACCCCATTCCACCTAATATCCCTATTCCTTGCAGGTTCATGAATTCCAAGGAAGAAGAAAGTGAAAAAGACATCTTGGAAGCCCTTCCAAAGGTGCAAAGTAGGGAATATCATGAATTCATCAAAGAGGACGTTCTTGAGGCAAACAACCCCAAAGAAGTTGAATTTTATGACACATGACAAGGACCAATCCTCACATCAAATCTGTCCAAGGGCAAAGTTCCTGAAATGTTCAAAGAAGATGTGTTTATCCTTGAGTTCATGTCGGAGCACATAAGTAAGCCACCTCCTCCAATTTCAATTTTATTTTATACTAACATGTTGTTAATGATTCAGGCATCCAATCTTGAATTTAAACCATTACCGGATCATTTCAAGTATCACCGCCCATTCAAAGATAAATTCCATGCCGATTGATTCAAAAAAAAAAAAAAAAAAAAAAAAAAAAAGAAAAATAAATAAAATAAAGCAGATGTAGCCTTCACAGAGGTTGTTTGCTTGAGGCCCCACTACGTGGCTTTACTCTTGAAGCGGAATGCGTAGGAACAGAAGGCATCGGAGCGGGAGGCATCGGAGCTAGAGCATTCCAGGCCTCAATACTTGGCCAAACGCTGGATGACCCAGGAAAAAGGTGCCTCTGAAGATAAGCCGAAAACCTCTGACGGTCGCTTTGAATCCGACCTTCAGACTCTTGCAGCTCATCAAGCTTCCTCTTCATGCCCGTCGAATAGTTATTTGCAAGCACATGCAAACTTCTATTCTCATACTTCAGCTGCTGGACCTCCTGCTTGAGACTTTCCACCTCTGCCATCAATGATTCCACCTGACGGGAGCGGGCAAGCAGGCGTTGGCCCATGTTGGACACAGAACTCGCACATTGAACACTAAGTGCGAGGGACTCTTGAACGGCCAACTCATCGGACCGTCCTGACAGCAGCCTACTATCTTTTGGAGTGAGGAGGTTCCTAGCTACTATTGTAGCTGTTGTGGCGTCCTGCATCACGGAGTCTTCACCTGTGAGAGGACCGTTAGAAGATAAGAAAGAAGGGCGCCATACGTTACCTTGACGCGGCGCGCCCGTATCACTGCTAAGGCTCAATTCCAAGCTAAGGTTCGATGGGTTTGCCATTTTTCAAAAGTGTTCAAAGAGAAGGGGTGGATGGAGTAAATTTTCAAAGGGCAGGAGTCGATTTTCAAGAATGGGCAATCTTCAGAGTGTGTATGTTGGCGGTGATCGATAGCTCTATAAAAAGCCAAGGCGACGCGTCCACCGATTCAAAGAGCCGGATTTTGCTGCGTAAGTTAAGCGACGCTCCCTCGGCTTTTCAGAAAACGCGTTCAACTTTGTCAAAAGATTTCTGACAAAGTTGAAAACACGTGGAGGCCATCATCGCAACTACACGTCTTTAGCCGACAAGCGCAAAGTTCGGCGACGCTTTCTCTGCTTTTCAGAAAACGCGTGCAGCTTTGTCAAAAGGAGCCGCATCTGCACTACCACGTGTCGTTCAGAAAACGAAGGGGCGCCTGCTCAGAAATCGAAGAGGCGTCGTTCAGAAATCAAAGAGGCGTATTCAGAAATCGAAGAGGCGCCACTATTTCAAAAAGCCGGATTTGCGGGATCGAAGAGACGTTTGTCGACAAGGGTAAAAGAACAGTACCACCACTTGATATTATCTCTATATATGTCGACCTTCATCTTTTGTGGCAAGGCAGACATGAAGAAAATGCCCAACTCTTCCTCAACTCTGAGGGCGCACTCCCAGCAAAGCCTATCGAAATACTCATTTTTTTCTTCTTCCCCAAAGATGATACCAGATGCCTGGAGTACAGATGACCCAGGAGGAAACAGCACAACAAATACATGTGCTGATTCATTCACCGCTTCTTCAAAAGCAAAGGTATCTCATATCATCAAGGTCAAAAGCAAAAGTATCTCATATCATGCTCTTTCCCTGTCTTTTTCTTTGTCCTTGTTCTTACTCGCATGGGAAAGTGAAAGAAGCAATCAGCCGGCACTTGGAGTCAGTCTTTCGATCTGGAGCCAACTGCCTGGAATCTATTCCTGGTTGCTTACCTAGCGTTGCTCTCGAGTAGTCATCTTCAACGGTTGATACACTTCCGGAGAAGGGACCACTTCTGCAAAGGGGAGCGAGTAAGGCAAGTGAAAATGATACATTGAAGCATGTGGAGACAAACATAGGCTGAGTTATCCTCCAACCCTTTTCACTACGAATTGGAAAGATTGAACAAAGAAACAGACCAAAGGGGTAAGCTCAGACCTTCGGGGAAGACCAAAAGAATCCTCCAGCCCAGTAGCACAAAGGAAAATCAACAAGTGGAGGAGACCAAAAGAATCCTGCTGCCCAGTTCAAGAGTAGCACAAAGGAAAATCAACGATGGGCGGAAACCAGTTCAAGAGTAAGCCTGTGGAATCACAAAGATCAAAGCCTCAATGCAATCACCAAGGAGAAGAGGGAATTTACACTCCATAACCAGATTTGCGTCCCTAAACTCTTCTCTTTGTTAATTACATTCTGCCATGTTTAGTATGTTTAGTTGCTTTTTGTGTGTTTACTTATGTTTTGTGTGAATCTATGCTTAAAACATTGAGGACAATGTTTGATTTAAGTGTGGGGGGGGGGGGGGGTAACTAAGTATATTTAATGCAAATTCGTGGGATTTTATCACCCATTACTTCAAATGTTGTTCCTTGCTGTTTTAAGGTGTTTTTAAGTTGTCTTAGAGTGTTTCTAGTATGTTTTGTTTTATAACTTCGAAAATCACATAAAAAGTTGAAAAACATGTTTTAAAAAGCCTAAAAAGAGTGTTTTGAGTCGTTTTTGTGTGTTTGTGTCTTAGGGTACCTTCCAACACAATGATAAGGATTTGGTTTGTAATTGCATGACTGTTAAAAAGAGTTATAAACATAGAGAAAAGTTTGATTTACTCTTGGTATATGCTTGGTTATGGTTATAATGTATGACGTCACATGCAATCATAAAAGAAAAATTCGTTTTTGTAACATGCTTGAAGGAAGGAACTCAAACAAACGCTACAACCCTGTGAGACTCGAGCCATTACCTTCTTTGGAGAGTTATTTTCTGTGATTCTTTGTTTTCTAAAGTTGTTGCATGATCTCATTATCCATGCTTGGTTGCTACTTAGCATGCAATTGTATCATGATAGAACTAAATGCTAGAACTTATATCCGTTTCATTCAAAGCATGACATTGAATTGCATAACATATATCAAGATGAAGTTGTGTAGTTGCCACCATAGCCAAATAGCCTTACTTCCCATATTTCGTACTTGTTGTAAGTTTTAACCCCGTTGAGCCTTGTTTAGCCCATGTTCTTTGTTAACCCATATCATCCTCACTTAGCCTAGATTATGACCATTCGTACCCTTGTTCTTGAAGCATAGTAAGCATGACGGATAATGAATTCCTTTTGATTAATATGTTGCAGAAAATAAGTGTGGGGGAAGGGATTGTTGTGTGTATGTATGTGCCTAAGTCTTAAAGAAGGCACGGGAAAAAGAAAAAAAAAACAAAAAAACAAAAAAATGTGAGAAAAAGAAGAAGAAAAGAAAGAAAAAGAGTGCAAATAAGTGAGAATGGACTCACAAGTTTGATTGTTGAAGAAAGGGCCCAAAAAGTTTGAATTTGGCCCTAAGTTTTGTGACTTCCCCTTGGGTGTTCAAAGTTAATTTCTTCGTTCTAAAGGGAATTCTAAGTGCCTAATTCAATACTTTGCTCACTATTGCTTTAAGAATGTTTGTTTATCCTTCACCTTTCATTGTTAGTCAATACCCTAGCCCCGTTACAACCCTTTGACTTCTATCTTGAGTGTTATGTGTTTCAATTTGTGGAGTTTGAACTTGGTATGAGCGTATGGTGTCACTGGTTCTCGCATCTAAGTAGTGGCATTCCATTCATGAGATCATATATTTACATGTTAATAATTCCAGAAAATGCTTTCCTTGTTATAACATATGTGAGTGTTCGTCTACATGTTTACATCAATCTTCTCACATATACCTAGTGTAGGGAGTGTAGTCAGAAAATCTGTATGAAAAACGAGTGCATATCTTGTAAGGATTTGAGCAAATTCTCTAAGGCATGTTACTACATTCAAAACATGGTTTTAAATGCTTAATTGTGAAATTAGTATGTGGTGACTATGATTAAGTATGTACTTAAGTGTAAAGATAACCAAAATCTGTGGGAATAATGATTTTTAACATGTCATGTGCATTGGAAATCCCTGAGACGATTGTTGGAAGGTGTAGGTTGTGTTTTGTTCGTTTTGTTTTGTTTTTGGTTTCTTTTGTTTTGTTTTGCTCGAGGACTAGCAAAAGCTAAGTGCGGGGGAATTTGATAGGAGCATATTTAGGCGACTTACTTAGCTTGTTTTCGTGCATTTATATTGTTAATTCATAGTTGTTTTTGGCGTTTAAGCCATTTTCGTGTGTTTTTAGGTTCATGTGGCTAAGGAAGCAAAAAGATGCATTTTGGAGCAAAATTGGACTTGGAAGGGATAACTTATACTTGGAGCAAAAGGAATGGACGAAATTGAAGAGTTGATGTCACAAGGATTCCTACTTGAAGTAGCCACACACCTTCCACATTTCAGCCACATGCACTTGTTCCTCCATCATTGCACCAACAACAACATTGCACATGCACTCCCATTAATTAATTAACCCACATGCACCCTTTATTCTTTCATCATTCCAGCCACTCCACAATCCCATTCATCAACACATGCATCCACATGCATTCATCATCATAACCTAGCTGTCATTCCACTTCATTGCACATGCATCTTCAAATAAATCAGATTTCCATCATATTCACATGCATTCCATCCTTTAAAACATTGCACATGCACTCCCTTTAATTAATTAAGCCACATGCACTCCCATCCATTTCATCATTGCAGCCAACACATGCTTTCACATGCATTTTCAGATTGTCCCCTTGCACATGCAGCCACATTCCCTCCTAGCTGTCATGTTCCCCCCATTTCACCTATAAATAAGCATCCATTGAATTCATTCTCATTCACTCTTCCATATTCCAGAAATTCGTCAAAACCTCTCCACACCCTTGCAACAGCCACCAAAACACTTTTCTCCTCCATTACAGCCACTCCAACCACTCCCCAAACCATTCACACCATCAAACTATCCTTAGACCTTGTGCTACAACGAAGAGGAAGATAAGAGGGCCTAAACGTTCATACAATTCAAGTTTGAGTTGTTGGAATGTTTAGGTGTTTCTTTGATTCCAATGTTTAAATTCAACTAAACCCCCCCTTTGCTAGGGGGGATTCGAAATAAATGTTTATGCTTGCATTTTGATTTGATTACTTCTAATTGCGTTTCATAAGTTGTGGATTCAATTTGTTTAACTATTTGATTGATAACTTATTTATGTATGTTTATTGAGAGTGCACACTTAATTTTCATGCATGAATTTGATGCTAGAATATAAGTGAGTTTCACCTAATAGTTACAAACTTATATTCACAAGTAGTGGAGGTTGCTTATAAACAATCGCGTTAAACGAATTCTTGGCATAAGTTTCATGCAATCATAGTAACGAATGCCCCGTCAACACTTATAATTTTCATAGAGTGATAGGAGCATATTCATGCGACTTAAATAGCTTGTTCTCGTACATTTACGTTATGTTTCTTTAGTTATTTTAGTACTTTAAGCTATTTTCGTGTGTTTGTAGGTCCAAAGGGCTAAAGGAGTAAAAAGATGCATTTTGGAGACTTTTGGAGCACTTTTGGGCTAAGGACGGATAGCTTATGCTTGAAGCCAAAGTGTTGGACGAAATTGAAGACCTAATTGGAGCCAAAGTGTTGGAACTTTGTTCTCTTTAGTTTTAGGACATTTAAACCTTTCCTAATCCCAATCATGCCATGCATAACACACATCCATTCTAACACACTGTCATTGAACATGCATTTCCTTCATTAGTTAACCCACATGCACTTATCACTTATCATCACCACTTAACCACTTATCATATCATAACCACATATCATATCACTTATCACTTATTACTTCACCTACAACATCCACCCACTTCACCTACAACATCCACCTACTTCACCTACAACATCCACTTCATCTACAACATCCACCTACTTCACCTACAACATCCACCTACTTCACCTACAAATGACATAGCCATATATTCCCTCCACTACTCCTATAAATACCCTTGCATTCATTCATTCATGAACATCTCATTTCATACACAACACATTACAAACACATTCTCCCTTCCCTAGCCGTGAGCTTCCCATCCATTCCCTTATAATCCAAACACCACTCCTCATCCATTTCCATAATCCCCCAAACCTCACCTTAGACCTTGTGCTACAACAACGAGGAAGATAAGAGGGCCTAAACGTTCATACAATTCAAGTGTGAGTTGTTGGAATGTTTAGGTGTTTCTTTGATTTCAAAGTTTAAATTTAATTCTCTTTGTTTTGTACGTATGAGGAATGGAAGAGAAGAGTGCCTAAACGTTCATACAATTCAAGTTTGAGTTGTTGGAATGTTTAGGTGTTTCTTTGATTTCAAAGTTATGAGGAACTAAACCCCCTTTAGCTAGGGGGTGATTCGAAACTATGTTTATATTTGCAATATGAATTGATTAACTTTCGTTGGAATTTCATAAGTTGTGGATTCAATTTGTTTAACCGTTTGATTGATAACTTATTTATGAATGTTTATTAAGAATGCGCGCTTAATTTTCATGCATGAATATGACACTAGAATATAAGTGAATTTCACCTAATCGTTATGAACTTATATTCACAAGTAGTGGAGGTTGCTTATAAACAATCGCGTTAAATGAATTCTTGGCACGAGTTTCATGCTCATCATAGTAACGAATGCCTCGTCAACACTTATAGTTTCCATAATGCTTAATGATCTTTGATTGTATCTTTATTGTGCTTTTCACGTAAAGGACTTTTGGAGAATGTGGTGAATTGCGTTGCGCTAACCCATCCAATTCATTAACTTAAGGAAAACTTGACGGTTAATTTAAGCGGACCTAATTAACCCGGGGCGTTGAGTTTCATAATTTATCGAAAGACCAACTGAGAATCAATCTTGTATGCAAGTGTAACATGTGTGGAGAAGAACCCCTTGGCTATTCCATCATCCATATTTTCATCACATTCATATTTACGTTTTGCCTTTAATTACAATTTGTCCATTTAATTTAATCTCGTCCAAACACAATCCCCCCTTTACTTTATTGTTCAATTTAATTAGAAATCAATTTAGTTTATGTTTTAAAGTATTTTTGAATTCTTTGAGTCTAGTATAGTGTTTTATATTGTGTTTTTACGTTTTTGAGTCAAATCCAAGTGATTAACAATCCCTCCTAATCCCCGGTCCAGAACGATCCCTACTTATATCATTACTACAATTGTCAAAAAGAGGGTTTAATTTGTGTGCGTATAAATCTCGCACCAAATTTTGGCGCCGTTGCCGGGGATTAGAAAATTTGCTAATCCCTTGGATTGTTTGTTTCTGTATTGTCTTTTAGATTTAGTTTTTATTTGTGTTTTGTTTGTTAAGAACAACATGGCACTTGATAACGCTTCTCTTTTGTCACAGCTCATGGAAAGGTCCCAAATGCAAAGAGTTGATATATCTAATCTTCAATCAAGGAATAACGTGTTTTCCAATACTTACAATTCGGATTGGAGTGATCATTCAAACTCTATGTGGTGGGAACCTCAAAATGCTCAACAAGGAGGATATTGGCAGCCACCACAACCTCATATTCAATATGCCCAACCAAACTCAAGTTCGTCAATAGATTATAATCAAAAGCTTAATGAATTAATTTGTTTGGTGCAGGGCTCACAAATTCAAGACAATGAGGCTCAACAAGAAGGATATTGGCAGCCATATGAGGAGTTCTATTCAACGCCTATGCAGCCACCACAAAGGTTGGACCACTTGGATAAGCAAATTGGGCAGATCGCGGAGTTCGTAGGACAGTTTCGAGAGCAAGGCGAACTCCCTAGTTCAACCATTGCAAATCCGAAGGGAGAATTTGAAACTGCCAAGGAAATCATGTTGAGAAGTGACAAGGAGGTTGGAACGGACCCTCAACCATCAAAATCAAATCACAAGGAAGAGGAATACACCCAACCCACGGAAAGGGTGGAAACACCTTTACCGGAGGCACCTATTGCTCCTTTGCCATCTAATACAGGTATGGTTGTTCCAAATTTCATTATTTTTAACCCTGTTCCAAGATTCATGACTTCCAAGGAAGAAGAAGGTGAAAAAGACATCTTGGAAGCCCTTCCAAAGGTGACAAGTAAGGAATGTCATGAATTCATCAAAGAGGACGTTCTTGAAACCACAAAATCCAAAGAAGTTAAATTTGATGACATTGGACAAGTCATAACCATCACTTGCAATCTGGCCAAATCCAATATCCCTGAAACTTTCAAAGGAGTGGTGTTTGTCATTGAGTTCTTATCGGACAAAACAAGTAAGTTTTTTTTTCCAAATTCCATTAGATTTTATACTAACTTGCTATTTTTTTTGAATCAGGCACCTACACTAGAATTCAAACCACTGCCGGTTCACTTCAAGTATCACCTTCCATTCAAGGACCAATTTCATGTCGTTTGATTTTATTTATGTTAATAAAAAAAAAAAAAAAAAAAAAAAAAAAAAAAAAAAAGAAAGATACTAAACATGGAGAAAGGTGGAGCTTCACAAAGGTTGTTTGCGTGAAGCCCCACTACGAGGCGCAGAAGCGGAAGGCATAGAAGCGGGAGGCATAGAAGCGGGAGGCATCGGTGCGGAAGCCATCGGAGCGGGAGGCATCGGAGCTAGAGCATTCCAGGCCTCAATACTTGGCCAAGCGCTGGATGACCCAGGAAAAAGGTGCCTCTGGAGATAAGACGCAAGCCTTTGACGGTCACTGTGAATTCGACCCTCAGATTCTTGCAGCTCATCAAGCTTCCTCTTCATCCCCGACGAATAGTTATTTGCAAGCACATGCAAACTTCTATTCTCGTACTTAAGCTGCTGGATCTCTTGCTTAAGTCTTTCCACCTCTGCCATCAACGATTCCACTTGGCGGGACCGAGCAAGCAGGCGTTGGCCCATGTTGGACACAGAACTCGCACACTGAACACTAAGTGTGAGGGACTCTTGAACGGCCAACTCATCGGACCGTCCTGACAGCAGCCTACTATCTTTTGGAGTGAGGAGGTTTTTAGCTACTATTGTAGCTGTTGTGGCGTCCTGCATCACAGAGTCTTCACCTGAAAGAGGGCCGTTAGAAGATAAAAAAGAAGGGCGCCATACATTACCTTGACGGGGCGCAACCGGATCGCTGCTGAGACTCAAATCTAAGCTAAGGTTCGATGAGTTTGCCATTTTTTTTCAACGATGTTCAAAGAGAAGGGGTGGATGGAGTTAAAATTTCACAAAGGGCCGGAGTCGAGTTTCAGGAATGGGAAATCTTCAGAGTGTGTGTGTTGGGGTGATTGATAGCTCTATAAAAAGCCAAGACGACGCGTCCACCGATTCAAAGAGCCGGATTTTCAGGCGTAATTTAGGCGACGCCCCCTCGGCTTTTCAAGAAAACGCGTTCAACTTTGTCAAAAGATTTCTGACAAAGCTGAAAACACGTGGAGGCCATCATCGCATCTACACATCTTTAGCCGACAAGCGCAAAGTTCGGCGACGCTTTCTTTGCTTTTCAGAAGACGCGTGCAGCTTTGTCAAAAGGAGCCGCATCTGCACTACCACGTGTCGTTCAGAAAGCGAAGGGGCGTCGTTCAGAAATCGAAGGGGCGCCTGCTCAGAAATCGAAGAGGCGCCACTATTTCAAAGAGCCAGATTTACGGGATCAAAACGTTTGTCGACAAGGGTAAAAAGTACCACCACTTGATATTATCTCTATATATGTCGACCTTCGTCTTTTATGGTAGGGCAAACTTAAGAAAATGCCCAACTCTCCCTCACCTCTGAGGGCGCACTCCCAGCAAAGCCTTTCAAAATACTCAATTCTTTCTTCTTCCCCAAAGATGATACCAGATGCCTGGAGTACATATGACCCAGGAGGAAACGGCGGATTGAAGCATGTGCTGATTCATTCACCGCTTCTTCAAAGCAAAGGTATCTCATATCATCAAGGTCAAAAGCAAAAGTATCTCATATCATGCTCTTTCCCTGTCTTTTTCTTTGTCCTTGTTCTTACTTGCATAGCAAAGTAAAAGAAGCAATCAACCGGCACTTGGAGTCAGTCTTCCGATCTGGAGCCAACTGCCTGGAATCTATTCCTGATTGCTTACCTAGCGTTGCTCTCGAGTAGTCATCTTCAACGGTTGTTACACTTCCAGAGAAGGGACCACTCTTGCAAAGATTGAACAAAGAAACAGATAACAGGAGGAAGCTCAGACCTTCGGGGGAAACCAAAAGAACCATCCTGCTGCCCAGTTCAAGAAGTAGCACAAAGGAAAATCAACGATGGGCAGAAACCAGTTCAAGAGTAAGCCTGTTGAATCACAAAGATCAAAGCCTCAATGCAATCACCAAGGAGAAGAGGGAATTTACACTCCATAACCAGATTTGCGTCCCTAAACTCTTCTCTTTGTTAATTACATTATGCCATGTTTAATATGTTTAGCTGCTTTTTGTGTGTTTACTTATGTTTTGTGTGAATCTATGCTTAAAACATTGAGGACAATGTTTGATTTAAGTGTGGGGGGGTAACTAAAGTGTTTTGATGCAAATTCGTAGGGTTTTATCCACCATAACTTCTAATGTTGTTCCTTGCTATTTTAAGGTGTTTTTAAGTTGTTTTAGAGTGTTTTAGTGTGTTTTGTTTTATAATTCGAAAATCCCATAAAAATTTGAAAAATTGTTTTGAAAAACCCAAAAAGAGTTGTTTTAAAGTTGTTTTTGTGTGTGTGTTTGTGTCTTAGGGTACCTTCCAACACAACGATAAGGATTTGGTTTATAATTGCATGACGGTTAGAAAGAGTTATAAACATAGAGAAAAGTTTGATTTACTCTTGGTATATGCTTGGTTATGGTTATAATGTATGACTTCACATGCAATCATAAAAGAAAAAAAAATTCGTTTTTGTAACATGCTTGAAGGAAGAAACTCAAACAAACGCTACATCCCTGTGAGACTCGAGCCATTACTTTCTTTGGAGAGTTATTGATAGGAGCATATTTATGCGCCTTAGTTAGCTAGTTCTTATGCATTTTTGTTATGTTTTCTTCGTTAAAGTAGTCTTTTAAGCTACTTTCATGTGTTTTCAGGTTTAAAGGACATATTACATGAAATGATGCAATTTGGAGCTTTTGGAGCAAAACTGAGCTGGAATGTGGTGTACGCAAATAGAGCACGAGGAATGAACGTCCAAAACTATGCATCACACAATCTTCCTCCTAAGCCGTGCATCCCACCATTCCTATCCATCATCCATAAACCCTAATTCCCTTTAATCCAAAACCGTGCATTAATCAGCCACCATAATTCCATAACCCTAATATTCTATTCCCTAATTCGGAGCACCCATTCATGCCATTTTATTATCTATTCCATCACCCTAATATGCCATTATACCTTCCCACTAAACCCCCCCCATTTAACAAAAGAAAAGTTTCAAGCCGTGACCTCCCATTATTAATAAAAACCTAACACTCCCATTATTCAACCATTAAGCCATTCACTCCATTATAATACTCCCATTATTCATTCAGCCGCACCACCCCTTAATTCCCTTTAATCCATAGCCATCCATTTAATCCACCCAAAACCGTGCAAACCATCTCTCCACTTCCCATTAATCGTCCACTTCTCATTATCCATTATCCATGCATTGCCATTATCTCCCACTAATCTTCATCAATCCATGCACTTCCACCTATATATACCTATCACTCATTCATGTTTAAGGGGAGAGGAATCCGCACCATAATCTCATTTTTCCATTGTAATACACAAACATTTCCCCTTCTCCATTTTCTCCATTTCCACTCCATTCCACACTTCCATCCCATCAACCAACCTATCCTTAAACCTTGTGCTACAACAACGAGGAAGAGAAGAGTGCCTAAACGTTCATACAATTCAAATTTTGAGTTGTTGGAATGTTTAGGTGTTTCTTTGATTTCAAAGATATGAGGAACTAAACCCCCTTTAGCTAGGGGGTGATTCGAAATATATGTTTATGCTTGCATTTTGATTTGATTAATTCTAATTGCGTTTCATAAGTTGTGGTTCAATTTGTTTAACTGTTTGATTGATAACTTATTTATGAATGTTTATTAAGAATGCGCGCTTAATTTTCATGCATAAATATGACGCTAGAATATAAGTGAATTTCACCTAATCGTTATGAACTTATATTCACAAGTAGTGGAGGTTGCTTATAAACAATCGCGTTAAATGAATTCTTGGCACGAGTTTCATGCTCATCATAGTAACGAATGCCTCGTCAACACTTATAGTTTTCATAATGCTTAATGATCTTTGATTGTATCTTTATTGTGCTGTTCACGTAAAGGACTTTTGGAGAATGTGGTGAATTGCGTTGCGCTAACCCATCCAATTCATTAACTTAAGGAAAACTTGACGGTTAATTTAAGCGGACCTAATTGACCCGGGGCGTTGAGAATTAATGATTTGTTGAAATGCAATTGGAAATCGTTTTATTATGCAAGTATAACATATGTGGAGATGAACCCCGTAGCTAACTTTCCATCCATTTGTTCTTTCTTTTCTTGTTTCTGTTTTCATGTTTAATTTAACTTGTTATTCAATTATGTTAAACATGTGAAACTAATTTCTTTTTAGTTAGAGGCGAATTTGAAGCCATGGACATATGTTGGTTATGATTTGATTTACTCCAGTTATGAATTCATGAACTTTAGATGTGGGTTACTTTTCTGTTTTGATTAAGAACTTGTTTATGTATGTGGGTTGAGGGTCGACACTTAATTTGCATGCCTAAGACTTGATGCTAGGATATAAGGGAATTTCACCTAATCGTTATGAACTTATATTCATGAGTAGTAAAAATCGCTAGTCACGATTGTGTTTAGTAAACCCTAGGCTGGATTAACATGCGTATTCCATAGTTATGAATGCCTAGTCAATGTTTATGATTTCCGTTGAACTTAATGATCTTTGTTGAATGTCTCTATCATGCGTATTCCATGTGAGAGACTTTGATTAGGAATAATTTGGTTGTAATGCGTATCCCATTCAATCCAATGAATCTAGGGAAATCTGAAGGTTAATTTAAGCGGACCTAATTAACTTGGAGCATTGTCATTCATCGTTTGTTGAAGTCATAACTGGGAGTCAAATTATATGCTTATGTTCATGTGTGGATAAGGAACCCTCTAACTAGTTTTTCATCATTCTATTTCATTAATTTCGTTTTTTTTTTTTTTTAGAATCTGTTTTAATTCCAAGTTTCTGTTTTAGTTTAAATTCATCCAAAACCAATCCCCCATTTATTTTAAAGTGTTAGATTAATTAGAAATACATTTAGTTTGTGTTTATAAGTGCTTTGGGTACTGTTTGAGTCTTTTGGTTTGTTTGAGTGTTTTAAAGTTTAGTTTTGCAATTCTTTGAGTCTAGTATAGTGTTTTAAAATTTATTTTACGTTTTTGAGTCAAATCCAAGTGATTAACAATCCCTCCTAATCCCCGGTCCAGAACGATCCCTACTTGCATACTTACTACAATTGATAAAAGAGGGTTTAATTTGTGTGCGTATAAATCACGCACCAAATTTTGGCGCCGTTGCCGGGGATTAGAAAATTTGCTAATTCCTTGGATTGTTCGTCTTTATTATGTATTTTAGTTTTAGTTTCTGATTTGTGTTTTGTTTCTTGTTCTAGGTACTAGTTTATGACTTGGAGTTCTCATCCGATTCGTGAACATATCCTGGAGTGATTGGGTTCTTCGTCCGGCTGCAAGACATAAAAGAAAGCGCTACTTGGGAGGCAACCCAATGCACTAAATAAAACAAAGCATGTTCATAAAAAAAAAAAAAAAAAAAAAAAAAAAAAAAAAAAGATACTAAACATGGAGAAAGATGGAGCTTCACAAAGGTTGTTTACGTGAAGCCCCGCTACGAGGCGTCGGAGCGGAAGGCATAGGAGCAGGAGGCATAGAAGCAGGAGGCATAGAAGCGGGAGGCATCGGAGCGGAAGCCCTCGGAGCGGAAGGCATCGGAGCTAGAGCATTCCAGGCCTCAATACTTGGCCAAGCGCTGGATGACCCAGGAAAAATATGCCTCTGGAAGTAAGCCGAAAGCCTTTGACGGTCACTTTGACGGTCACTTTGCATTCGAACATTGGATTCTTGCAGCTCATCAAGCTTCCTCTTCATGCCCGTTGAATAGTTGTTTGCAAGCACATGCAAACTTCTATTCTCATACTTCAGCTGCTTGATCTCTTGCTTGAGACTTTCCACCTCTGCCATCAATGATTCCACCTGACGGGAGCGGGCAAGCAGGCGTTGGCCCATATTGGACACAGAGCTCGCACACTGAACACTAAGTGCGAGGGACTCTTGAACGGCCAACTCATCGGACCGTCCTGACAGCAGCCTACTATCTTTTGGAGTGAGGAGGTTCTTAGCTACTATTGTAGCTGTTGTGGCGTCCTGCATCACGGAGTCTTCACCTGTGAGAGGACCGTTAGAAGAAAAGAAAGAAGGGCGCCATACGTTACCTTGACGCGGCGCGCCCGTATCACTGCTAAGGCTCAATTCCAAGCTAAGGTTCGATGAGTTTGCCATTTTTCAAAAGTGTTCAAGGGGTGGATGGAATTAATTCTCAAAGGGCCGGAGTCGATTTTTCAAGAATGGGATTTCTTCAGAGTGTATTTGTTGGGGTGATCGATAGCTCCATAAAAAGCCATGGCGACGCGTCCACCGATTCAGAGATCCGGATTTTCCTCCGCAAATTTCGACGACGCATTCGCGGCTTTTCAGAAAACGCGCTCAGCTTTGTCAAAAGATATCTGACAAAGCTGATAACACGTGGAGGCCATCATCTCAATTACACGTCTTTAGCCGACAAGCGCAAAGTTCGGCGACGCTTTCTCTGCTTTTCAGAAAACGCGTGCAGCTTTGTCAAAAGAGCCGCACCCGTGACTACTTTTGCTATGCAGAAATCGAAGAGCCGTTCGTTCAGAAATCGAAGAGACGTCTGTCGACAGAGGGTAAAAGAGCAGTACCACCACTTTCTATTCAGAAAATCCCTATATTTGTCGACCTTCATCTCTTATGGCAAGGCAGACTTGAAGAAAATGCCCACCAACTCTCTCTCACCTCTGAGGGCGCACTCCCAGCAAAGCCTTTTGAATTACTCAAAATTTTCTTCTTCCCCAAAGATGATACCAGACGCCTGGAGTAAAGATGACCCAGGAGGAAATGCATGTGCTGATTCATGCACCGCTTCTTCAAAAGCAAAGGTATCTCATATCATAAAGGTCAAAAGCAAAAGTATCTCATATCATGCTCTTTCCCTGTCTTTTTCTTTGTCCTTGTTCTTACTCGCATGGCAAAGTGAAAGAAGCAATCAGCCGGCACTTGGAGTCAGTCTTCCGATCTGGAGCCAACTGCCTGGAACCTATTCCTGATTGCTTACCTGGCGTTGCTCTCGAGTAGTCATCTTCAACGGTTGATACACTTCCAGAGAAGGGACCACTCCTGCAAAGATTGAACAAAGAAACAGATAAAGGGGGAAAGCTCAGACCTTCGGGGAAGACCAAAAGAACCATCATGCTGCCCAGTTCAAGAAGTAGCACAAAGGAAAATCAACGATGGGCAGAAACCAGTTCAAGAGTAAGCCTGTGGAATCACCAAGATAAAGCCTCAATGCAATTATCAAGGAGAAGATGGAATTTACACTCCATAACCAGATTTGCGTACCTAAACTCTTCTCTTTGTTAATTACATTCTGCCATGCTTAGTATGTTTAGTTGCTGTTTTATATGTTTTCTTTTGTTTGGTGTGTTTTAAGCTTAAAACATTGAGGACAATGTTTGATTTAAGTGTGGGGGGGTAACTAAGTATGTTGATGCAAATTTGTTGGATTTTATCACCCATAACTTCAAGTATTGATCCTTGCTGTTTTAAAATGTTTTTAAACTGTTTTAATGTGTTTTGACTTAAAAATTCGAAAATCCCATAAAAATTTGAAAAATTGTTTTGAAAAAACCAAAAAGAGTTGTTTTTGTGTGTTTGTGTCGTAGGTTACCTTCCAACACAATGATGAGGATTTGGTTTTTAATTGCATGACGGTTAAAGAAAGTTACAAACATGGATGGACGTTTGATATACTCTTTGGTTTATGCTTGGTTGTAGTTATAGTTCACGAATTCACATGCAATCACAAAGAAAAAAAAAATTAGTTTTTATAACATGCTTGAAGGAATGAGCTCAAACTAACACTACATCCCTGTGAGACTTGAGCTTAAATGTTTATTTGGAGAGTTAAAATCTGTGCATTCTTTGTTTTCTAAAGTCGTTGCATGATCTCATTATTCTTTGCTTGGTTGCTACTTAGAAGGCGTTTCATCACTTAGTTCCAAATGCTAGAACTCATGCCCATTTCATTCAAAGCATGTCATTGATTTGCATAACACGTATTCAAGATGAAGTTGTGTAGTGAACACCATAGCCAAATTGCCATATTTCCCTTTTCATTTGTTTTATAGGATTTAACCCCGTTGAGCCTTGTCTAGCCTACTTTCTTTGTTAACCCGCATTATCCTCACCTAGCCTAGATTAGGACCATCCTTACCCTTGTTCTTGAAGCATAGTAAGCAATGAATTCCTTTTGATTAATGTGTTGCAGGAAATAAGTGTGGGGGAAAGTGTATTTATGTGAGTTTTTTTTTATGCCATAGGCACGGTTAAAAAAAAAAAAAAAAAAAAAAAAAAAAAAAAAATTTGAAAAGTATTGGTTGTTGAAGTAAGGGCCCAAAACAATGAATTAGGCCCTAAGAGTTGTTTGTGTTTCCCCTATTTGTCTAAAAGTTGATTTTTGCATTCTAAGGGAATTCTAGGTCTTAATTTCATTGCTTTACTTGCTATTGCTTAAAGAACTTTTGTTTATCCCTACCTTCCCTTGTGAGCCAATACCCCAAGCCCCGTTACAACCCTTGACTTCTATCTTGAGTGTTGTGCATTTCAATTGTGGAGTTTGAATTTGGTATGAGCATATGGTATCACTGGTTCTCGCATCTAAGTAGTAGAATCCCATTCATGAGATCATATCCATACACGTTTAATTACTCCCGAAATTGCTTTCTTTGTATAACGTATGTGAGTACTAGTCTTTCATGTTTACATCAATCTTCTCACATATAACTAGTGTAGGGTGTGTAGTCAGAAAATTTGAGTGAAAATTGAGTGCATAACGAGTGAGGAATTGAGGGAATTCTCTAAGGCATGTTACTACATTCAAAATATGTTTTAATTGATTAAATGCGAACTAGTGAATGGTGACTATGATTAAAGTATGTGCTTAAGGGGAAGTAGGACTAAAAGCTATGTGAGTAATGATCTTTGACATGTCATGTTTCATTGGAAATCCCTGAGGCAAACGTTGGAAGGTTTAGGTTGTTTTCTTTGTTTTGTTTCGTTTTGTTTACTTTAGTTGTTTTGTTTTGCTCGAGGACTAGCAAAAGTTAAGTGTGGGGGAATTTGATAGGAGCATATTTATGCGCCTTAGTTAGCTAGTTCTTATGCATTTTTGTTATGTTTTCTTCGTTAAAGTAGTCTTTTAAGCTACTTTCATGTGTTTTCAGGTTTAAAGGACATATTACATGAAATGATGCAATTTGGAGCTTTTGGAGCAAAACTGAGCTGGAATGTGGTGTACGCAAATGGAGCAAAACTGAGCTGGAATGTGGTGTACGCAAATGGCTTGTTCTCGTACATTTACGTTATGTTTCTTTAGTTATTTTAGTACTTTAAGCTATTTTCGTGTGTTTGTAGGTCCAAAGGGCTAAAGGAGCAAAAAGATGCATTTTGGAGACTTTTGGAGCACTTTTGGGCTAAGGACGGATAGCTTATGCTTGAAGCCAAAGTGTTGGACGAAATTGAAGACCTAATTGGAGCCAAAGTGTTGGAACCTTGTTCTCTTTAGTTTTAGGACATTTAAACCTTTCCTAATCCCAATCATGCCATGCATAACACACATCCATTCTAACACATTGTCATTGCACATGCATTTCCTTCATTAGTTAACCCACATGCACTTATCACTTATCATCACCACATATCATATCACTTATCACTTATCACTTAACATATCATCCACCTACTTCACCTACAACATCCACCTACTTCACCTACAACATCCACCTACTTCACCTACAACATCCACTTCACCTACAACATCCACCTACTTCACCTACAACATCCACCTACTTCACCTACAACCTCCACTTACTTCACCAACCTCACACACTTACTTCACCTACAAATGACATAGCCATATGTTCCCTCCACTACTCCTATAAATACCCTTGCATTCATTCATTCATGAACATCTCATTTCATACACAACACATTACAAACACATTCTCCCTTCTCTAGCCGTGAGCTTCCCATCTCTCCCCTTATAATCCAAACACCATTTTTCCATTCCCCTTCCACTTCTCCACCACTCCTCTTCCATTCCACACTTCCATCCCCCAAACCAATTATCCCTAGACCTTATGCTACAATAAAGAGGAAGAGAAGAGAGCCTAAACGTTCATACAATTCAAGTTTGAGTTGTTGGAATGTTTAGGCGTTTCTTTGATTTCAATGTTTAATTTCAATTCTCTTTGTTTTGTATGAGGAACTAAACCCCCCTTTAGCTAGGGGGTGATTCGAAATATATGTTTATGCTTGCATTTTGATTTGATTACTTCTAATTACGTTTCATAAGTTGTGAATTCAATTTGTTTAACTGTTTTATTGATAACCTATTTATGTATGTTTATTGAGAGTGCACACTTAATTTTCATGCATGAATTTGACGCTAGAATATAAGTGAATTTCACCTAATCGTTATGAACTTATATTCACAAGTAGTGGAGGTTGCTTATAAACAATCGCGTTAAACGAATTCTTGGCATAAGTTTCATGCAATCATAGTAACGAATGCCTCGTCAACACTTATAGTTTTCAAAGAACTTAATGATTCTTGCTTGTATCTCTATTATGCAATTCATGTAGGGAACTTGTGAGGAATGCTTTGGGTTGTCGTATGCAATCATCCAATTCATTAACTTAAGGAAAACTTGACGGTTAATTTAAGCGGACCTAATTAACTTGGAGTGTTGAGAATTAATGATTTATTGAAATGCAATTGGAAATCGTTTTATTATGCAAGTATAACATGTATGGAGATGAACCCCTTAGCTAGCATTCATCCATTCAATTCCATCACATTCATATTTACATTCTGTCTAGTTTATTAACTTGTTTCGTTATTTCAATTTTCGTAAAACCTAAACCCCCCTTTACTTTCTTGTTCTTTAATGCTTAGAATCTATTTAGTTTATGTTTTAAAGTATTTTTGAATTCTTTGAGTCTAGTTTAGTGTTTTATATTGTGTTTTTATGTTTTTGAGTCAAATCCAAGTGATTAACAATCCCTCCTAATCCCCGGTCCAGAACGATCCCTACTTGCACATATACTACAATTTGACGAAAAGAGGGTTTAATTTGTGTGCGTATAAATCTCGCATCAAATTTTGGCGCCGTTGCCGGGGATTAGAAAATTTGCTAATCCCTTGGATTATTTGTTTCTGTATTGTCTTTTAGATTTAGTTTTTTTTATTTGTGTTTTGTTTGTTAAGAACAACATGGCACTTGATAACGCTTCTCTTTTGTCACAGCTCATGGAAAGGTCCCAAATGCAAAGAGTTGATATATTTAATCTTCAATCAAGGAATAACGTGTTTTCCAATACTTACAATTCGGATTGGAGTGATCATTCAAACTCTATGTGGTGGGAACCTCAAAATGCTCAACAAGGAGGATATTGGCAGCCACCACAACCTCATATTCAATATGCCCAACCAAATTTAAGTTCGTCAATAGATTATAATCAAAAGCTTAACGAATTAATTTGTTTGGTGCAGGGCTCACAAAATCAAGACAATGAGGCTCGACAAGAAGACAAAAGGTTGGATCACTTGGAAAAGCAAATTGGGCAGATAGCGGAGTTCGTAGGACAATTTTGCGACCAAGGCAAACTCCCTAGTTCAACCATTGTAAATCCGAAGGGAGGATTTGAAGCACCTTTGCCGGAAGCACTTATTGCTCCTACGCCATCTAATTCAAGTAAGGTTGTTCCAATTAGTTCTAACCCCATTCCACCTAATATCCCTATTCCTTGCAGGTTCATGAATTCCAAGGAAGAAGAAAGTGAAAAAGACATCTTGGAAGACCTTCCAAAGGTGCAAAGTAGGGAATTTCATGAATTCATCAAAGGGGATATACTTGAGACAACAATGCCCAAAGAAGTTGAATTTGATGACATTGGACAAGTCATAACCATCACATGCAATCTGGCCAAATCCAATATCCCTGAAACTTTCAAAGGAGTGGTGTTTGTCATTGAGTTCTTATCGGACAAAACAAGTAAGTTTTTTTTTCCAAATTCCATTAGATTTTATACTAACTTGCTATTTTTTTTTAATCAGGCACCTACACTAGAATTCAAACCACTGCCGGTTCACTTCAAGTATCACCTTCCATTCAAGGACCAATTTCATGCCGTTTGATTTTATTTATGTTAATAAAAAAAAATAAATAAATAAAAAAAAAAAAAAAAAAAAAAAAAGAAAGATACTAAACATGGAGAAAGGTGGAGCTTCACAAAGGTTGTTTGCGTGAAGCCCCACTACGAGGCGCAGAAGCGGAAGGCATAGAAGCGGGAGGCATAGAAGCGGGAGGCATCGGAGCGGAAGCCATCGGAGCGGGAGGCATCGGAGCTAGAGCATTCCAGGCCTCAATACTTGGCCAAGCGCTGAATGACCCAGGAAAAAGGTGCCTCTGGAGATAAGACGCAAGCCTTTGACGGTCACTGTGAATTCGACCCTCAGATTCTTGCAGCTCATCAAGTTTCCTCTTCATCCCCGACGAATAGTTATTTGCAAGCACATGCAAACTTCTATTCTCGTACTTAAGCTGCTGGATCTCTTGCTTAAGTCTTTCCACCTCTGCCATCAACGATTCCACTTGGCGGGACCGAGCAAGCAGGCGTTGGCCCATGTTGGACACAGAACTCGCACACTGAACACTAAGTGCGAGGGACTCTTGAACGGCCAACTCATCGGACCGTCCTGACAGCAGCCTACTATCTTTTGGAGTGAGGAGGTTTTTAGCTACTATTGTAGCTGTTGTGGCGTCTTGCATCACAGAGTCTTCACCTGAAAGAGGACCGTTAGAAGATAAAAAAGAAGGGCGCCATACATTACCTTGACGGGGCGCAACCGGATCGCTGCTGAGACTCAAATCTAAGCTAAGGTTCGATGAGTTTGCCATTTTTTTTCAACGATGTTCAAAGAGAAGGGGTGGATGGAGTTAAAATTTCACAAAGGGCCGGAGTCGAGTTTCAGGAATGGGAAATCTTCAGAGTGTGTGTGTTGGGGTGATTGATAGCTCTATAAAAAGCCAAGACGACGCGTCCACCGATTCAAAGAGCCGGATTTTCCGGCGTAATTTAGGCGACGTCCCCTCGGCTTTTCAAGAAAACGCGTTCAACTTTGTCAAAAGATTTCTGACAAAGCTGAAAACACGTGGAGGCCATCATCGCAACTACACATCTTTAGCCGACAAAGCGCAAAGTTCGGCGACGCTTTCTCTGCTTTTCAGAAGACGTGTGCAGCTTTGTCAAAAGGAGCCGCATCTGCACTACCACGTGTCGTTCAGAAAGCGAAGGGGCGTCGTTCAGAAATCGAAGGGGCGCCTGCTCAGAAATCGAAGAGGCGTATTCAAAGATCGAAGAGGCGCCACTATTTCAAAAAGCCGGATTTGCGGGATCAAAACGTTTGTCGACAAGGGTAAAAGGTACCACCACTTGATATTATCTCTATATATGTCGACCTTCGTCTTTTATGGCAGGGCAAACCTGAAGAAAATGCCCAACTCTCTCTCACCTCTGAGGGCGCACTCCCAGCAAAGCCTTTCGAAATACTCAATTCTTTCTTCTTCCCCAAAGATGATACCAGATGCCTGGAGTACATATGACCCAGGAGGAAACGGCGGATTGAAGCATGTGCTGATTCATTCACCGCTTCTTCAAAGCAAAGGTATCTCATATCATCAAGGTCAAAAGCAAAAGTATCTCATATCATGCTCTTTCCCTGTCTTTTTCTTTGTCCTTGTTCTTACTTGCATGGCAAAGTAAAAGAAGCAATCAGCCGGCACTTGGAGTCAGTCTTCCGATCTGGAGCCAACTGCCTGGAATCTATTCCTGATTGCTTACCTAGCGTTGCTCTCGAGTAGTCATCTTCAACGGTTGTTACACTTCCAGAGAAGGGACCACTCCTGCAAAGATTGAACAAAGAAACAGATAACAGGAGGAAGCTCAGACCTTCGGGGGAAACCAAAAGAACCATCCTGCTGCCCAGTTCAAGAAGTAGCACAAAGGAAAATCAACGATGGGCAGAAACCAGTTCAAGAGTAAGCCTGTGGAATCACAAAGATCAAAGCCTCAATGCAATCACCAAGGAGAAGAGGGAATTTACACTCCATAACCAGATTTGCGTCCCTAAACTCTTCTCTTTGTTAATTACATTCTGCCATGTTTAGTATGTTTAAATGTTTTTTGTGTGTTTACTTATGTTTTGTGTGAATCTATGCTTAAAACATTGAGGACAATGTTTGATTTAAGTGTGGGGGGGTAACTAAAGTGTTTTGATGCAAATTCGTAGGGTTTTATCCACCATAACTTCTAATGTTGTTCCTTGCTATTTTAAGGTGTTTTTAAGTTGTTTTAGAGTGTTTTAGTGTGTTTTGTTTTATAATTCGAAAATCCCATAAAAATTTGAAAAATTGTTTTGAAAAACCCAAAAAGAGTTGTTTTAAAGTTGTTTTTGTGTGTGTGTTTGTGTCTTAGGGTACCTTCCAACACAATGATAAGGATTTGGTTTATAATTGCATGACGGTTAGAAAGAGTTATAAACATAGAGAAAAGTTTGATTTACTCTTGGTATATGCTTGGTTATGGTTATAATGTATGACTTCACATGCAATCATAAAAGAAAAAAAAATTCGTTTTTGTAACATGCTTGAAGGAAGGAACTCAAACAAACGCTACAACCCTGAGAGACTTGAGCCTATAACGTTCTTTGGAGAGTATAATCTGTGATTTCTTGTTTTCTAAAGTCGTTGCATGATCTCATTATTCTTTGCTTGGTTACTACTTAGAAGGCGTTTTATCATATAGTTCCAAATGCTAGAACTCATGCCCATTTCATTCAAAGCATGTTATTGATTTGCATAACACATATTCAAGAAGAAGTTGTGTAGTGACCACCACCATAGCCAAATAGCCTTACTTTCCATACTTCGTATATGTTGTAAGTTTTAACCCCGTTGAGCCTTGTTTAGCCTTTATTCTTTGTTTACCCACATTTTCCTCACCTAGCCTAGTTTAGGACAATCCCCACCCTTGTTCTTAAAAGATAGTGAGCATGACTTAATTGAATTCCTTTTGAGTTACATTATGAAAGAAAATAAGTGTGGGGGAGAGAATGTTTAAGTGTTTATGTTTTGAGATTCAAAAGAAAAGAAAAAGAAAAACAAAAAAAAAAAAAAGAGAAAAGAAAGAAAGAAAGAAAAAAAGAGCTTAAAAAAAAAAATGAAAATAAGTGAAAATGAACTCACGAGCGTTGATGGTTGAAGAAAGGGTCCAAAAAAAGATGAATATGGCCCTAAGTTCTGTGTAATTCCCCCTTGAGTGATCAAAGTTGACTTCTGCATTCTAAAGGAAATTCTAAGTGCCTAATTCAATACTTTGCTCACTATTGCTTGAAGAACGTTTGTTATCCTTACCTTTCATTTTTAGCCAATTACCCCAAGCCCCGTTACAACCCTTGACTTCTATATTGAGTGTTATGTATTTCAATTGTGGAGTTTGAACTTGGTATGAGCTTATGGTGTCACTGGTTCTCGCGTCTAAGTAGTAGCATTCCATTCATGAGATCATATCTAAACATGCTTATTAACTCCAGAAAATGCTTTCCTTATTATAACATATGTGAGTGTTCGTCTACATGTTTACATCAATCTTCTCACATATACCTAGTGTAGGGTGTGTAGTCAGAAAATCTGTGTGAAAAACGAGAGTACATCTAGTAAGAAATTGAGGGAATTCTCTAAGGCATGTTACTACATTCAAAACATGGTTTTAAATGCTTAATTGTGAACTAGTATGTGGTGACTATGATTAAGAATGTACTTAACTGTAAAGATGGCTCAAATCTGTGAGAATAATGATTTTTAACTTGTCATGTGCATTGGAAGTCCCTGATACGATTGTTGGAAGGTGTAGGTTGTGTTTTGTTCTTTTTGTTTTGTTTTTCTGTTTTGCTCGAGGACTAGCAAAAGCTAAGTGTGGGGGTATTTGATAGGAGCATATTTATGCGACTTAAATGGCTTGTTCTCGTACATTTACGTTATGTTTCTTTAGTTATTTTAGTACTTTAAGCTATTTTCGTGTGTTTGTAGGTCCAAAGGGCTAAAGGAGCAAAAAGATGCATTTTGGAGACTTTTGGAGCACTTTTGGGCTAAGGACGGATAGCTTATGCTTGAAGCCAAAGTGTTGGACGAAATTGAAGACCTAATTGGAGCCAAAGTGTTGGAACCTTGTTCTCTTTAGTTTTAGGACATTTAAACCTTTCCTAATCCCAATCATGCCATGCATAACACACATCCATTCTAACACATTGTCATTGCACATGCATTTCCTTCATTAGTTAACCCACATGCACTTATCACTTATCATCACCACATATCATATCACTTATCACTTATCACTTAACATATCATCCACCTACTTCACCTACAACATCCACCTACTTCACCTACAACATCCACCTACTTCACCTACAACATCCACTTCACCTACAACATCCACCTACTTCACCTACAACATCCACCTACTTCACCTACAACCTCCACTTACTTCACCAACCTCACACACTTACTTCACCTACAAATGACATAGCCATATGTTCCCTCCACTACTCCTATAAATACCCTTGCATTCATTCATTCATGAACATCTCATTTCATACACAACACATTACAAACACATTCTCCCTTCTCTAGCCGTGAGCTTCCCATCTCTCCCCTTATAATCCAAACACCATTTTTCCATTCCCCTTCCACTTCTCCACCACTCCTCTTCCATTCCACACTTCCATCCCCCAAACCAATTATCCCTAGACCTTATGCTACAATAAAGAGGAAGAGAAGAGAGCCTAAACGTTCATACAATTCAAGTTTGAGTTGTTGGAATGTTTAGGCGTTTCTTTGATTTCAATGTTTAATTTCAATTCTCTTTGTTTTGTATGAGGAACTAAACCCCCCTTTAGCTAGGGGGTGATTCGAAATATATGTTTATGCTTGCATTTTGATTTGATTACTTCTAATTACGTTTCATAAGTTGTGAATTCAATTTGTTTAACTGTTTTATTGATAACCTATTTATGTATGTTTATTGAGAGTGCACACTTAATTTTCATGCATGAATTTGACGCTAGAATATAAGTGAATTTCACCTAATCGTTATGAACTTATATTCACAAGTAGTGGAGGTTGCTTATAAACAATCGCGTTAAACGAATTCTTGGCATAAGTTTCATGCAATCATAGTAACGAATGCCTCGTCAACACTTATAGTTTTCAAAGAACTTAATGATTCTTGCTTGTATCTCTATTATGCAATTCATGTAGGGAACTTGTGAGGAATGCTTTGGGTTGTCGTATGCAATCATCCAATTCATTAACTTAAGGAAAACTTGACGGTTAATTTAAGCGGACCTAATTAACTTGGAGTGTTGAGAATTAATGATTTATTGAAATGCAATTGGAAATCGTTTTATTATGCAAGTATAACATGTATGGAGATGAACCCCTTAGCTAGCATTCATCCATTCAATTCCATCACATTCATATTTACATTCTGTCTAGTTTATTAACTTGTTTCGTTATTTCAATTTTCGTAAAACCTAAACCCCCCTTTACTTTCTTGTTCTTTAATGCTTAGAATCTATTTAGTTTATGTTTTAAAGTATTTTTGAATTCTTTGAGTCTAGTTTAGTGTTTTATATTGTGTTTTTATGTTTTTGAGTCAAATCCAAGTGATTAACAATCCCTCCTAATCCCCGGTCCAGAACGATCCCTACTTGCACATATACTACAATTTGACGAAAAGAGGGTTTAATTTGTGTGCGTATAAATCTCGCATCACTTTACTTGCTATTGCTTAAAGAACTTTTGTTTATCCCTACCTTCCCTTGTGAGCCAATACCCCAAGCCCCGTTACAACCCTTGACTTCTATCTTGAGTGTTGTGCATTTCAATTGTGGAGTTTGAATTTGGTATGAGCATATGGTATCACTGGTTCTCGCATCTAAGTAGTAGAATCCCATTCATGAGATCATATCCATACACGTTTAATTACTCCCGAAATTGCTTTCTTTGTATAACGTATGTGAGTACTAGTCTTTCATGTTTACATCAATCTTCTCACATATAACTAGTGTAGGGTGTGTAGTCAGAAAATTTGAGTGAAAATTGAGTGCATAACGAGTGAGGAATTGAGGGAATTCTCTAAGGCATGTTACTACATTCAAAATATGTTTTAATTGATTAAATGCGAACTAGTGAATGGTGACTATGATTAAAGTATGTGCTTAAGGGGAAGTAGGACTAAAAGCTATGTGAGTAATGATCTTTGACATGTCATGTTTCATTGGAAATCCCTGAGGCAAACGTTGGAAGGTTTAGGTTGTTTTCTTTGTTTTGTTTCGTTTTGTTTACTTTAGTTGTTTTGTTTTGCTCGAGGACTAGCAAAAGTTAAGTGTGGGGGAATTTGATAGGAGCATATTTATGCGCCTTAGTTAGCTAGTTCTTATGCATTTTTGTTATGTTTTCTTCGTTAAAGTAGTCTTTTAAGCTACTTTCATGTGTTTTCAGGTTTAAAGGACATATTACATGAAATGATGCAATTTGGAGCTTTTGGAGCAAAACTGAGCTGGAATGTGGTGTACGCAAATAGAGCACGAGGAATGAACGTCCAAAACTATGCATCACACAATCTTCCTCCTAAGCCGTGCATCCCACCATTCCTATCCATCATCCATAAACCCTAATTCCCTTTAATCCAAAACCGTGCATTAATCAGCCACCATAATTCCATAACCCTAATATTCTATTCCCTAATTCGGAGCACCCATTCATGCCATTTTATTATCTATTCCATCACCCTAATATGCCATTATACCTTCCCACTAAACCCCCCCCATTTAACAAAAGAAAAGTTTCAAGCCGTGACCTCCCATTATTAATAAAAACCTAACACTCCCATTATTCAACCATTAAGCCATTCACTCCATTATAATACTCCCATTATTCATTCAGCCGCACCACCCCTTAATTCCCTTTAATCCATAGCCATCCATTTAATCCACCCAAAACCGTGCAAACCATCTCTCCACTTCCCATTAATCGTCCACTTCTCATTATCCATTATCCATGCATTGCCATTATCTCCCACTAATCTTCATCAATCCATGCACTTCCACCTATATATACCTATCACTCATTCATGTTTAAGGGGAGAGGAATCCGCACCATAATCTCATTTTTCCATTGTAATACACAAACATTTCCCCTTCTCCATTTTCTCCATTTCCACTCCATTCCACACTTCCATCCCATCAACCAACCTATCCTTAAACCTTGTGCTACAACAACGAGGAAGAGAAGAGTGCCTAAACGTTCATACAATTCAAATTTTGAGTTGTTGGAATGTTTAGGTGTTTCTTTGATTTCAAAGATATGAGGAACTAAACCCCCTTTAGCTAGGGGGTGATTCGAAATATATGTTTATGCTTGCATTTTGATTTGATTAATTCTAATTGCGTTTCATAAGTTGTGGTTCAATTTGTTTAACTGTTTGATTGATAACTTATTTATGAATGTTTATTAAGAATGCGCGCTTAATTTTCATGCATAAATATGACGCTAGAATATAAGTGAATTTCTGATGCGAGTTTTATACGCGCACAAATTAAACCCTCTTTTTGTCAAATTGTAGTATAGGTGCAAGTAGGGATCGTTCTGGACCGGGGATTAGGAGGGATTGTTAATCACTTGGATTTGACTCAAAAACGTAAAAACACAATATAAAACACTATACTAGACTCAAAGAATTCAAAAATACTTTAAAACATAAACTAAATTGATTTCTAATTAAATTGAACAATAAAGTAAAGGGGGGATTGTGTTTGGACGAGATTAAATTAAATGGACAAATTGTAATTAAAGGCAAAACGTAAATATGAATGTGATGAAAATATGGATGATGGAATAGCCAAGGGGTTCTTCTCCACACATGTTACACTTGCATACAAGATTGATTCTCAGTTGGTCTTTCGATAAATTATGAAACTCAACGCCCCGGGTTAATTAGGTCCGCTTAAATTAACCGTCAAGTTTTCCTTAAGTTAATGAATTGGATGGGTTAGCGCAACGCAATTCACCACATTCTCCAAAAGTCCTTTACGTGAAAAGCACAATAAAGATACAATCAAAGATCATTAAGCATTATGAAAACTATAAGTGTTGACGAGGCATTCGTTACTATGATGAGCATGAAACTCGTGCCAAGAATTCATTTAACGCGATTGTTTATAAGCAACCTCCACTACTTGTGAATATAAGTTCATAACGATTAGGTGAAATTCACTTATATTCTAGTGTCATATTCATGCATGAAAATTAAGCGCGCATTCTTAATAAACATTCATAAATAAGTTATCAATCAAACGGTTAAACAAATTGAATCCACAACTTATGAAATTCCAACGAAAGTTAATCAATTCATATTGCAAATATAAACATAGTTTCGAATCACCCCCTAGCTAAAGGGGGTTTAGTTCCTCATAACTTTGAAATCAAAGAAACACCTAAACATTCCAACAACTCAAACTTGAATTGTATGAACGTTTAGGCACTCTTCTCTTCCATTCCTCATACGTACAAAACAAAGAGAATTAAATTTAAACTTTGAAATCAAAGAAACACCTAAACATTCCAACAACTCACACTTGAATTGTATGAACGTTTAGGCCCTCTTATCTTCCTCGTTGTTGTAGCACAAGGTCTAAGGTGAGGTTTGGGGGATTATGGAAATGGATGAGGAGTGGTGGAAATGGAAAGATGGTTTTTGGATTCTAAGGGAGACTCACGGCTAAGAGAGAAAGGGATGTGTTTGTGGTGTGTTGTGTATGAAATGAGATGTCTATGAATGAATGAATGCAAGGGTATTTATAGGAGTAGTGGAGGGAACATATGGCTATGTCATTTGTAGGTGAAGTAGGTGGATGTTGTAGGTGAAGTAGGTGGATGTTGTAGGTGAAGTGGGTGGATGTTGTAGGTGAAGTGGGTGGATGTTGTAGGTGAAGTAGGTGGATGTTGTAGGTGAAGTGGGTGGATGTTGTAGGTGAAGTGGATGTTGTAGGTGAAGTAGGTGGATGTTATGTTAAGTGATAAGTGATAAGTGATATGATATGTGGTTATGATATGATAAGTGGTTAAGTGGTGATGATAAGTGATAAGTGATTAAGTGATATGATATGTGGTGATGATAAGTGATAAGTGCATGTGGGTTAACTAATGAAGGAAATGCATGTGCAATGACAATGTGTTAGAATGGATGTGTGTTATGCATGGCATGATTGGGATTAGGAAAGGTTTAAATGTCCTAAAACTAAAGAGAACAAGGTTCCAACACTTTGGCTCCAATTAGGTCTTCAATTTCGTCCAACACTTTGGCTTCAAGCATAAGCTATCCGTCCTTAGCCCAAAAGTGCTCCAAAAGTCTCCAAAATGCATCTTTTTGCTCCTTTAGCCCTTTGGACCTACAAACACACGAAAATAGCTTAAAGTACTAAAATAACTAAAGAAACATAACGTAAATGTACGAGAACAAGCCATTTAAGTCGCATAAATATGCTCCTATCAAATACCCCCACACTTAGCTTTTGCTAGTCCTCGAGCAAAACAGAAAAACAAAACAAAAAGAACAAAACACAACCTACACCTTCCAACAATCGTATCAGGGACTTCCAATGCACATGACAAGTTAAAAATCATTATTCTCACAGATTTGAGCCATCTTTACACTTAAGTACATTCTTAATCATAGTCACCACATACTAGTTCACAATTAAGCATTTAAAACCATGTTTTGAATGTAGTAACATGCCTTAGAGAATTCCCTCAATTTCTTACTAGATGTACTCTCGTTTTTCACACAGATTTTCTGACTACACACCCTGCACTAGGTATATGTGAGAAGATTGATGTAAACATGTAGACGAACACTCACATATGTTATAATAAGGAAAGCATTTTCTGGAGTTAATAAGCATGTTTAGATATGATCTCATGAATGGAATGCTACTACTTAGACGCGAGAACCAGTGACACCATAAGCTCATACCAAGTTCAAACTCCACAATTGAAATACATAACACTCAATATAGAAGTCAAGGGTTGTAACGGGGCTTGGGGTAATTGGCTAAAAATGAAAGGTAAGGATAACAAACGTTCTTCAAGCAATAGTGAGCAAAGTATTGAATTAGGCACTTAGAATTTCCTTTAGAATGCAGAAGTCAACTTTGATCACCCAAGGGGGAATTACACAGAACTTAGGGCCATATTCAATTTTTTTTTTGACCCTTTCTTCAACCATCAACACTCGTGAGTTCATTTTCACTTATTTTCATTTTTTTTTAAGCTCTTTTTTCTTTCTTTCTTTTTTTTTTCTTTTTTTTTTTTTTTTTTTTTTTTTTTTTTCTTTTCTTTTGAATCTCAAAACATAAACACTTAAACATTCTCTCCCCCACACTTATTTTCTTTCATAATGTAACTCAAAAGGAATTCAATTAAGTCATGCTCACTATCTTTTAAGAACAAGGGTGGGGATTGTCCTAAACTAGGCTAGGTGAGGAAAATGTGGGTAAACAAAGAATAAAGGCTAAACAAGGCTCAACGGAGTTAAAACTTACAACATATACGAAGTATGGGAAGTAAGGCTATTTGGCTATGGTGGTGGTCACTACACAACTTCTTCTTGAATATGTGTTATGCAAATCAATAACATGCTTTGAATGAAATGGGCATGAGTTCTAGCATTTAGTTCTATCATGATACAATTGCATTCTAAGTAGCAACCAAGCAAGGAATAATGAGATCATGCAACAACTTTAGAAAATAAAGAATCACAGAAAATAACTCTCCAAAGAAAGTAATGGCTCGAGTCTCACAGGGATGTAGCGTTTGTTTGAGTTTCTTCCTTCAAGCATGTTACAAAAACGAATTTTTCTTTTATGATTGCATGTGAAGTCATACATTATAACCATAACCAAGCATATACCAAGAGTAAATCAAACTTTTCTCTATGTTTATAACTCTTTCTAACCGTCATGCAATTATAAACCAAATCCTTATCATTGTGTTGGAAGGTACCCTAAGACACAAACACACAAAAACGACTTTTAAAACAACTCTTTTTGGGTTTTTCAAAACAATTTTTCAAATTTTTATGGGATTTTCGAATTATAAAACAAAACACACTAAAACACTCTAAAACAACTTAAAAACACCTTAAAACAGCAAGGAACAACATTAGAAGTTATGGTGGATAAAACCCTACGAATTTGCATCAAAACACTTTAGTTACCCCCCCACACTTAAATCAAACATTGTCCTCAATGTTTTAAGCATAGATTCACACAAAACATAAGTAAACACACAAAAAGCAACTAAACATTTTAAACATGGCATAATGTAATTAACAAAAAGAAGAGTTTAGGGACGCAAATCTGGTTATGGAGTGTAAATTCCCTCTTCTCCTTGGTGATTGCATTGAGGCTTTGATCTTTGTGATTCCACAGGCTTACTCTTGAACTGGTTTCTACCCATCGTTGATTTTCCTTTGTGCTACTTCTTGAACTGGGCAGCAGGATGGTTCTTTTGGTTTCCCCCGAAGGTCTGAGCTTCCTCCTGTTATCTGTTTCTTTGTTCAATCTTTGCAGGAGTGGTCCCTTCTCTGGAAGTGTATCAACCGTTGAAGATGACTACTCGAGAGCAACGCTAGGTAAGCAATCAGGAATAGATTCCAGGCAGTTGGCTCCAGATCGGAAGACTGACTCCAAGTGCCGGCTGATTGCTTCTTTTACTTTGCCATGCAAGTAAGAACAATGACAAAGAAAAAGACAGGGAAAGAGCATGATATGAGATACTTTTGCTTTTGACCTTGATGATATGAGATACCTTTGCTTTGAAGAAGCGGCGAATGAATCAGCACATGCTTCAATCCGCCGTTTCCTCCTGGGTCATATGTACTCCAGGCATCTGGTATCATCTTTGGGGAAGAAGAAAGAATTGAGTATTTTGAAAGGCTTTTCTGGGAGTGCGCCCTCAGAGGTGAGGGAGAGTTGGGCATTTTCTTCAGGTTTGCCCTGCCATAAAAGACAAAGGTCGACATATATAGAGATAATATCAAGTGGTGGTACTTTTTACCCTTGTCGACAAACGTTTTGATCCCGCAAATCCGGTTCTTTGAAATAGTGGCGCCTCTTCGATCTTTGAATACGCCTCTTCGATTTCTGAGCAGGCGCCCCTTCGATTTCTGAACGACGCCCCTTCGCTTTCTGAACGACACGTGGTAGTGCAGATGCGGCTCCTTTTGACAAAGCTGCACGCGTCTTCTGAAAAGCAGAGAAAGCGTCGCCGAACTTTGCGCTTGTCGGCTAAAGATGTGTAGATGCGATGATGGCCTCCACGTGTTTTCAGCTTTGTCAGAAATCTTTTGACAAAGTTGAACGCGTTTTCTGAAAAGCCGAGGGAGCGTCGCCTAAATTACGCCGGAAAATCCGGCTCTTTGAATCAGTGGACGCGTCGTCTTGGCTTTTTATAGAGCTATCAATCACCCCAACACACACACTCTGAAGATTTCCCATTCCTGAAACTCGACTCCGGCCCTTTGTGAAATTTTAACTCCATCCACCCCTTCTCTTTGAACACTTTTGAAAAAAATGGCAAACTCATCGAACCTTAGCTTAGATTTGAGTCTCAGCAGCGATCCGGTTGCGCCCCGTCAAGGTAATGTATGGCGCCCTTCTTTTTTATCTTCTAACGGTCCTCTTTCAGGTGAAGACTCTGTGATGCAGGACGCCACAACAGCTACAATAGTAGCTAAAAACCTCCTCACTCCAAAAGATAGTAGGCTGCTGTCAGGACGGTCCGATGAGTTGGCCGTTCAAGAGTCCCTCGCACTTAGTGTTCAGTGTGCGAGTTCTGTGTCCAACATGGGCCAACGCCTGCTTGCTCGGTCCCGCCAAGTGGAATCGTTGATGGCAGAGGTGGAAAGACTTAAGCAAGAGATCCAGCAGCTTAAGTACGAGAATAGAAGTTTGCATGTGCTTGCAAATAACTATTCGTCGGGGATGAAAAGGAAGCTTGATGAGCTGCAAGAATCTGAGGGTCGAATTCACAGTGACCGTCAAAGGCTTGCGTCTTATCTCCAGAGGCACCTTTTTCCTGGGTCATCCAGCGCTTGGCCAAGTATTGAGGCCTGGAATACTCTAGCTCCGATGCCTCCCGCTCCGATGGCTTCTGCTCCGATGCCTCCCGCTTCTATGCCTCCCGCTTCTATGCCTTCCGCTTCTGCGCCTCGTAGTGGGGCTTCACGCAAACAACCTTTGTGAAGCTCCACCTTTCTCCATGTTTAGTATCTTTCTTTTTTTTTCTTTTTTTTTTTTTTTTTTTTTTTTTTATTAACATAAATAAAATCAAACGGCATGGAATTGGTCCTTGAATGGAAGGTGATACTTGAAGTGAACCGGCAATGGTTTGAATTCTAGTGTAGGTGCCTGATTCATAAAAAACAGCAAGTTAGTATAAAATGTAAAGGAATTTGAAAAAAACTTACTTGTTTTGTCCGACAAGAACTCAATGACAAACACCACTCCTTTGAAAGTTTCAGGGATATTGGACTTGGCCAGATTGCATGTGATGGTTATGACTTGTCCAATGTCATCAAATTCAACTTCTTTGGGCATTGTTGTCTCAAGTATATCCCCTTTGATGAATTCATGAAATTCCCTACTTTGCACCTTTGGAAGGTCTTCCAAGATGTCTTTTTCACTTTCTTCTTCCTTGGAATTCATGAACCTGCAAGGAATAGGGATATTAGGTGGAATGGGGTTAGAACTAATTGGAACAACCTTACTTGAATTAGATGGCGTAGGAGCAATAAGTGCTTCCGGCAAAGGTGCTTCAAATCCTCCCTTCGGATTTACAATGGTTGAACTAGGGAGTTTGCCTTGGTCGCAAAATTGTCCTACGAACTCCGCTATCTGCCCAATTTGCTTTTCCAAGTGATCCAACCTTTTGTCTTCTTGTCGAGCCTCATTGTCTTGATTTTGTGAGCCCTGCACCAAACAAATTAATTCGTTAAGCTTTTGATTATAATCTATTGACGAACTTAAATTTGGTTGGGCATATTGAATATGAGGTTGTGGTGGCTGCCAATATCCTCCTTGTTGAGCATTTTGAGGTTCCCACCACATAGAGTTTGAATGATCACTCCAATCCGAATTGTAAGTATTGGAAAACACGTTATTCCTTGATTGAAGATTAGATATATCAACTCTTTGCATTTGGGACCTTTCCATGAGCTGTGACAAAAGAGAAGCGTTATCAAGTGCCATGTTGTTCTTAACAAACAAAACACAAATAAAAACTAAATCTAAAAGACAATACAGAAACAAACAATCCAAGGGATTAGCAAATTTTCTAATCCCCGGCAACAGCGCCAAAATTTGATGCGAGTTTTATACGCGCACAAATTAAACCCTCTTTTTGTCAAATTGTAGTATAGGTGCAAGTAGGGATCGTTCTGGACCGGGGATTAGGAGGGATTGTTAATCACTTGGATTTGACTCAAAAACGTAAAAACACAATATAAAACACTATACTAGACTCAAAGAATTCAAAAATACTTTAAAACATAAACTAAATTGATTTCTAATTAAATTGAACAATAAAGTAAAGGGGGGATTGTGTTTGGACGAGATTAAATTAAATGGACAAATTGTAATTAAAGGCAAAACGTAAATATGAATGTGATGAAAATATGGATGATGGAATAGCCAAGGGGTTCTTCTCCACACATGTTACACTTGCATACAAGATTGATTCTCAGTTGGTCTTTCGATAAATTATGAAACTCAACGCCCCGGGTTAATTAGGTCCGCTTAAATTAACCGTCAAGTTTTCCTTAAGTTAATGAATTGGATGGGTTAGCGCAACGCAATTCACCACATTCTCCAAAAGTCCTTTACGTGAAAAGCACAATAAAGATACAATCAAAGATCATTAAGCATTATGAAAACTATAAGTGTTGACGAGGCATTCGTTACTATGATGAGCATGAAACTCGTGCCAAGAATTCATTTAACGCGATTGTTTATAAGCAACCTCCACTACTTGTGAATATAAGTTCATAACGATTAGGTGAAATTCACTTATATTCTAGTGTCATATTCATGCATGAAAATTAAGCGCGCATTCTTAATAAACATTCATAAATAAGTTATCAATCAAACGGTTAAACAAATTGAATCCACAACTTATGAAATTCCAACGAAAGTTAATCAATTCATATTGCAAATATAAACATAGTTTCGAATCACCCCCTAGCTAAAGGGGGTTTAGTTCCTCATAACTTTGAAATCAAAGAAACACCTAAACATTCCAACAACTCAAACTTGAATTGTATGAACGTTTAGGCACTCTTCTCTTCCATTCCTCATACGTACAAAACAAAGAGAATTAAATTTAAACTTTGAAATCAAAGAAACACCTAAACATTCCAACAACTCACACTTGAATTGTATGAACGTTTAGGCCCTCTTATCTTCCTCGTTGTTGTAGCACAAGGTCTAAGGTGAGGTTTGGGGGATTATGGAAATGGATGAGGAGTGGTGGAAATGGAAAGATGGTTTTTGGATTCTAAGGGAGACTCACGGCTAAGAGAGAAAGGGATGTGTTTGTGGTGTGTTGTGTATGAAATGAGATGTCTATGAATGAATGAATGCAAGGGTATTTATAGGAGTAGTGGAGGGAACATATGGCTATGTCATTTGTAGGTGAAGTAGGTGGATGTTGTAGGTGAAGTAGGTGGATGTTGTAGGTGAAGTGGGTGGATGTTGTAGGTGAAGTGGGTGGATGTTGTAGGTGAAGTAGGTGGATGTTGTAGGTGAAGTGGGTGGATGTTATGTTAAGTGATAAGTGATAAGTGATATGATATGTGGTTATGATATGATAAGTGGTTAAGTGGTGATGATAAGTGATAAGTGATTAAGTGATATGATATGTGGTGATGATAAGTGATAAGTGCATGTGGGTTAACTAATGAAGGAAATGCATGTGCAATGACAATGTGTTAGAATGGATGTGTGTTATGCATGGCATGATTGGGATTAGGAAAGGTTTAAATGTCCTAAAACTAAAGAGAACAAGGTTCCAACACTTTGGCTCCAATTAGGTCTTCAATTTCGTCCAACACTTTGGCTTCAAGCATAAGCTATCCGTCCTTAGCCCAAAAGTGCTCCAAAAGTCTCCAAAATGCATCTTTTTGCTCCTTTAGCCCTTTGGACCTACAAACACACGAAAATAGCTTAAAGTACTAAAATAACTAAAGAAACATAACGTAAATGTACGAGAACAAGCCATTTAAGTCGCATAAATATGCTCCTATCAATTTCACCTAATCGTTATGAACTTATATTCACAAGTAGTGGAGGTTGCTTATAAACAATCGCGTTAAATGAATTCTTGGCACGAGTTTCATGCTCATCATAGTAACGAATGCCTCGTCAACACTTATAGTTTTCATAATGCTTAATGATCTTTGATTGTATCTTTATTGTGCTGTTCACGTAAAGGACTTTTGGAGAATGTGGTGAATTGCGTTGCGCTAACCCATCCAATTCATTAACTTAAGGAAAACTTGACGGTTAATTTAAGCGGACCTAATTGACCCGGGGCGTTGAGAATTAATGATTTGTTGAAATGCAATTGGAAATCGTTTTATTATGCAAGTATAACATATGTGGAGATGAACCCCGTAGCTAACTTTCCATCCATTTGTTCTTTCTTTTCTTGTTTCTGTTTTCATGTTTAATTTAACTTGTTATTCAATTATGTTAAACATGTGAAACTAATTTCTTTTTAGTTAGAGGCGAATTTGAAGCCATGGACATATGTTGGTTATGATTTGATTTACTCCAGTTATGAATTCATGAACTTTAGATGTGGGTTACTTTTCTGTTTTGATTAAGAACTTGTTTATGTATGTGGGTTGAGGGTCGACACTTAATTTGCATGCCTAAGACTTGATGCTAGGATATAAGGGAATTTCACCTAATCGTTATGAACTTATATTCATGAGTAGTAAAAATCGCTAGTCACGATTGTGTTTAGTAAACCCTAGGCTGGATTAACATGCGTATTCCATAGTTATGAATGCCTAGTCAATGTTTATGATTTCCGTTGAACTTAATGATCTTTGTTGAATGTCTCTATCATGCGTATTCCATGTGAGAGACTTTGATTAGGAATAATTTGGTTGTAATGCGTATCCCATTCAATCCAATGAATCTAGGGAAATCTGAAGGTTAATTTAAGCGGACCTAATTAACTTGGAGCATTGTCATTCATCGTTTGTTGAAGTCATAACTGGGAGTCAAATTATATGCTTATGTTCATGTGTGGATAAGGAACCCTCTAACTAGTTTTTCATCATTCTATTTCATTAATTTCGTTTTTTTTTTTTTTTAGAATCTGTTTTAATTCCAAGTTTCTGTTTTAGTTTAAATTCATCCAAAACCAATCCCCCATTTATTTTAAAGTGTTAGATTAATTAGAAATACATTTAGTTTGTGTTTATAAGTGCTTTGGGTACTGTTTGAGTCTTTTGGTTTGTTTGAGTGTTTTAAAGTTTAGTTTTGCAATTCTTTGAGTCTAGTATAGTGTTTTAAAATTTATTTTACGTTTTTGAGTCAAATCCAAGTGATTAACAATCCCTCCTAATCCCCGGTCCAGAACGATCCCTACTTGCATACTTACTACAATTGATAAAAGAGGGTTTAATTTGTGTGCGTATAAATCACGCACCAGTTATTTTCTGTGATTCTTTATTTTCTAAAGTTGTTGCATGATCTCATTATTCCTTGCTTGGTTGCTACTTAGAATGCAATTGTATCATGATAGAACTAAATGCTAGAACTCATGCCCATTTCATTCAAAGCATGTTATTGATTTGCATAACACATATTCAAGAAGAAGTTGTGTAGTGACCACCACCATAGCCAAATAGCCTTACTTCCCATACTTCATATATGTTGTAAGTTTTAACCCCGTTGAGCCTTGTTTAGCCTTTATTCTTTGTTTACCCACATTTTCCTCACCTAGCCTAGTTTAGGACAATCCCCACCCTTGTTCTTAAAAGATAGTGAGCATGACTTAATTGAATTCCTTTTGAGTTACATTATGAAAGAAAATAAGTGTGGGGGAGAGAATGTTTAAGTGTTGATGTTTTGAGATTCAAAAGAAAAGAAAAAAAAAAAAAAAGAGAAAAGAAAGAAAGAAAAAAAAAAAAAAAGAGCTTGAAAAAAAAAAAAAAAAAAAAAAAAAAAAAAAAATGAAAGAATAAGTGATTGAAGAAAGGTTCCAAAACACCAATTCTGGGCGTAAATTGTCTAAATTCTCCCTTTTTGTTCAAAAGTTGAGTTTTCATTCAAAAGTGAATTCTAAGTTGATTCAAATGCTTTGCTCACTATTTCTTTAAAAACCTTTGTTTTCCATATCCCTTCTTTGTTATCCACATACCCCAAGCCCCGTTACAACCCTTGACTTCTATCTTCAGTGTTGTGTATTTCAATTTGTGGAGTTTGAACTTGGTATGAGCATATGGTATCACTGGTTCTCGCGTCTAAGTAGTAGCATTCCATTCATGAGATCATATCTAAACATGCTTATTAACTCCAGAAATTGCTTCCTTTGAAATACATATATGTGAGTGTTCGTTTTTATGATTACATCAATCTTCTCACATATAACTAGTTTAGGGTGTGTAGTCAGAAAATCTGTGTGAAAAACGAGAGCATATCTTGTAAGGAATTGAGCAAATTCTCTAAGGCATGTTACTACATTCAAAATATAGTTTTAAATGCTTAATTGTGAATTAGTATGTGGTGACTATGATTAAGAATGTACTTAAGTGTCAAGATGGCTAAAATCTGTGGGAATAATGATTTTTAACTTGTCTTGTGCATTGGAAATCCGTGAGACGATTGTTGGAAGGTGTAGGTTGTGTTTTGTTCGTTTTGTCTAGTTTCGTGTTCTTTTGTTTTGTTTTGCTCGAGGACTAGCAAAAGATAAGTGTGGGGGTATTTGATAGGAGCATATTCATGCGACTTAAATAGCTTGTTCTCGTACATTTACGTTATGTTTCTTTAGTTATTTTAGTACTTTAAGCTATTTTCGTGTGTTTGTAGGTCCAAAGGGCTAAAGGAGTAAAAAGATGCATTTTGGAGACTTTTGGAGCACTTTTGGGCTAAGGACGGATAGCTTATGCTTGAAGCCAAAGTGTTGGACGAAATTGAAGACCTAATTGGAGCCAAAGTGTTGGAACTTTGTTCTCTTTAGTTTTAGGACATTTAAACCTTTCCTAATCCCAATCATGCCATGCATAACACACATCCATTCTAACACACTGTCATTGAACATGCATTTCCTTCATTAGTTAACCCACATGCACTTATCACTTATCATCACCACATATCATATCACTTAATCACTTATCACTTATCATCACCACTTAACCACTTATCATATCATAACCACATATCATATCACTTATCACTTATTACTTCACCTACAACATCCACCCACTTCACCTACAACATCCACCTACTTCACCTACAACATCCACTTCATCTACAACATCCACCTACTTCACCTACAACATCCACCTACTTCACCTACAAATGACATAGCCATATATTCCCTCCACTACTCCTATAAATACCCTTGCATTCATTCATTCATGAACATCTCATTTCATACACAACACATTACAAACACATTCTCCCTTCCCTAGCCGTGAGCTTCCCATCCATTCCCTTATAATCCAAACACCACTCCTCATCCATTTCCATAATCCCCCAAACCTCACCTTAGACCTTGTGCTACAACAACGAGGAAGATAAGAGGGCCTAAACGTTCATACAATTCAAGTGTGAGTTGTTGGAATGTTTAGGTGTTTCTTTGATTTCAAAGTTTAAATTTAATTCTCTTTGTTTTGTACGTATGAGGAATGGAAGAGAAGAGTGCCTAAACGTTCATACAATTCAAGTTTGAGTTGTTGGAATGTTTAGGTGTTTCTTTGATTTCAAAGTTATGAGGAACTAAACCCCCTTTAGCTAGGGGGTGATTCGAAACTATGTTTATATTTGCAATATGAATTGATTAACTTTCGTTGGAATTTCATAAGTTGTGGATTCAATTTGTTTAACCGTTTGATTGATAACTTATTTATGAATGTTTATTAAGAATGCGCGCTTAATTTTCATGCATGAATATGACACTAGAATATAAGTGAATTTCACCTAATCGTTATGAACTTATATTCACAAGTAGTGGAGGTTGCTTATAAACAATCGCGTTAAATGAATTCTTGGCACGAGTTTCATGCTCATCATAGTAACGAATGCCTCGTCAACACTTATAGTTTCCATAATGCTTAATGATCTTTGATTGTATCTTTATTGTGCTTTTCACGTAAAGGACTTTTGGAGAATGTGGTGAATTGCGTTGCGCTAACCCATCCAATTCATTAACTTAAGGAAAACTTGACGGTTAATTTAAGCGGACCTAATTAACCCGGGGCGTTGAGTTTCATAATTTATCGAAAGACCAACTGAGAATCAATCTTGTATGCAAGTGTAACATGTGTGGAGAAGAACCCCTTGGCTATTCCATCATCCATATTTTCATCACATTCATATTTACGTTTTGCCTTTAATTACAATTTGTCCATTTAATTTAATCTCGTCCAAACACAATCCCCCCTTTACTTTATTGTTCAATTTAATTAGAAATCAATTTAGTTTATGTTTTAAAGTATTTTTGAATTCTTTGAGTCTAGTATAGTGTTTTATATTGTGTTTTTACGTTTTTGAGTCAAATCCAAGTGATTAACAATCCCTCCTAATCCCCGGTCCAGAACGATCCCTACTTATATCATTACTACAATTGTCAAAAAGAGGGTTTAATTTGTGTGCGTATAAATCTCGCACCATAGAGCGTAATGATTCTTGCTTGTATCTCTATTATGCAATCATGTAGGGGACTTGTGGGGAATGTTTTGGGTTGTCGTATGCAATCATCCAATTCAATAACGTTAGGAAGATTTGAAGGTTAATTAGTGCATCATGGTTAACTTGGGGTGTTGAGAATTAATGATTTATTGAAATGCAATTGGAAATCGTTTTATTATGCAAGTATAACATGTATGGAGATGAACCCCTTAGCTAGCCTTCATTCCATTCATTCTATCACATTCACATTTACATTTTGCTTTAATTTACAATCTGTACATTTTAGTTTAATTTCGTATAAAACTCAATCCCCCTTTACTTTAATGTCAAATTAGTTAGAAAAACATTTAGTTTGTGTTTATAAGTGTTTTGTTTCATTTTGTTTCCCAAATTCGTCCAAAGTACTCAAGGTGCTCAAAACTGCCCAGAAAGTGTTTTTAAGGCAGTTTCGAGTGCTTTGGGTACTGTTTGAGTCTTTTGGTTTGTTTTAGTGTTTTAAAGTTTAGTTTTACATTCTTTGAGTCTAGTTTAGTGTTTTATATTACGTTTGTGATTCAATTTGTTACATAAATTCGTCCAAAGTACTCAAAGTGCTCAAAACTGCCCAGAAAGTGATTTTAAGGCAGTTTTGAGTGTTTTGGGTAATGTTTGAGTCTTTTGGTTTGTTTTAGTGTTTTAAAGTTTAGTTTTGCATTCCTTGAGTCTAGTATAGTATTTCATATTGTTATTTTACGTTTTTGAGTCAAATCCAAGTGGTTAACAATCCCTCCTAATCCCCGGTCCAGAACGATCCCTACTTATACTTATACTACAATTGACAAAAAGAGGGTTTAATTTGTGTGCGTATAAATCACGCATCAATGAACCCCTTAGCTAGGTTCCCATCCATTCAATTCCATCAAATTCATCTTTACATTCTGTCTAGTTTATTAACTTCTTTCGTTATTTCAATTCTCGTCAATTTAAAACCCCCCTTTACTTTCTTGTTCTTTAGTGTTTAGACTTTGTTTAGTTTATGTTTTAAAGTGTTTTGATTCAATTTATTTCCCAAAATTCGTCCAAATTCACCAAAGTACTCAAAACTGCCCAGAAAGTGATTTTAAGGCAGTTTTGAGTGTTTTGGGTGATGTTTGAGTCTTTTGGTTTGTTTTAATGTTTTAAGTGTTTAGTTTTACATTCTTTGAGTTAGTTTAGTGTTTTATATTGTGTTTTTACGTTCTTGAGTCAAGTTATTACATAAATTCGTCCAAATTTGTGTTTGTGCTCAAATCTGCCCAGAAAGTGGTTTTTAGGCAGATTTGAGTGTGTTTGTGTTGTTTTGAGTCTTTTGGTTTGTCTTAGTGTTTTAAAGCTTAGTTTTGCATTCTTTGAGTCTAAGTTAGTATTTCATATTGTTATTTTATGTTTTTGAGTCAATCCAAGGGGTTAACAATCCCTCCTAATCCCCGGTCTAGAACGATCCCTACTTATACATATACTACAATTTGACGAAAAGAGGGTTTAATTTGTGTGCGTATAATTCTCGCATCACCAACGTTCGTCTTAGGGATTTCCAATGAAACATGACATGTCAAAGATCACCACTCACATAGATTTAAGCAATCCTTACCCTCGAGCATACTTAATCATAGTCACAATTCACTAGCTCGCATTTAATCAATTAAAACAACATTTTGAATGTAGTAACATGCCTTAGAGAATTTCCTCAATTCCTCACCGGATATACTCTCTGTTTTCACTCAGATTTTCTGACTACACTCCCTACACTAGGTATATGTGAGAAGATTGATGTAAACATGTAGACGAACACTCACATATGTTAGAACAAGAAAAGCATTTTCTGGAATTATTAACATGTATGTATATGATCTCATGAATGGAATGCTACTACCTAGACACGAGAACCAGGGATACCATATGCTCAAACCAATTCTAAACTCCACATATTGAAATACATAACAATCAAGATAGAAGTCTAAGGGTTGTAACGGGGCTAAGGTATTGGTTAACAAGGAAAGGTAGAGGAAACAAACATTCTTAAAGCAATAGTGAGCAAAGTAATGAATTAGGCACTTAGAATTCCCTTTAGAATGTAGAAGTCAACTTTGAATACCCAAGGGGAAGTCACACAAAACTTAGGGCCATATTCAAACTTTTTGGACCCTTTCTTCAACAATCAATGATAGGAGCATATTTAGGCGACTTAACTAGCTTATTCTTGTGCATTTGTGCTATTATTTCTTAGTTAATGTCGTATTACAACTCAATTTCGTGTGTTTGTAGGTCCTATGGGTTAAAGTATCAAGAAAGTGCATTTTGGTGCATTTTGGAGCTATTTTGGACACTAGGTGGTGAGCTTGCATGTGGGCTAACATGGATGGACGAATTTGGACTTCAAGAAGTTGGAAATGTGATAAGAAGAGGAAGGAACTAAGCTATGGACAAAGTGGATAAGGAAGGAGCTCAAAAGAGGAAACCTTATCCAAAACATTATCAAAACATTATCCAACCTTATCCAACCTTATCCAATTATCCAAAACATTATCCAAACCTTATCTCATCTTATCCTATCCAAACCTTATCATATCTTACTCCTAATTACATGGGGACCTAAATGGATAATTCTAGAACCTATTTCTAGAAGCATCCTATTCTAGAAGGCCCAAATCTGCCACAAAACCTATTCTTTCTATAAGCCCTAGAAAAGTGGCGCCCCAATCCATTCTAGAAGGCTTTGGCTTGCCTTGCAAGCCAAGCAACCCTCTCCCCTAAGTCAGCCGCACCTCCCTAGGCCCAATCCCTTTGGGATTCTGATTTCCAAGGCCTAATCCTTGTGGATTTGGGTATACAATTCGTTTTATAAAACTATGTGGGCCAAAAACCTCTTCCTAGGTGGATTTGACAACCCATGGCTGAATTCTAGGGCCCTAATCCACCAAATCTGCTAAGTAAACCCTAATCTAATAAACCCTAGGACTATATAAACATATTTTCAGCCACAAATTCGTACACCCCCTTATGCTATTCAGAAACCCTTGTGCCGCACCTCCATTCTCCATTCTAAGCCTCCATAGACCTCCCTACACATCCATACATCTCTGCTGCACCCTTCCCACCATAATCAACCATCCTCCATCCCTCCATACTAGAAAACACCATCCAAAACCACCAATTCCATCACCCACACTTTGTGCCGCAACAAGGAGGAGGAAGAGGAGCCAATCTGTGCATCGAATCCATATTGGAATTGCTGAGCATTTAGGTGTATTCTTTCTTATGATTTCCATGTTTAAGTTCAATACTTTTTGTTGTGCAAGCATGAGGAACTAATCCCCCCTTTGGCTAGGGGGGAAATTCGAAACCATGGTTATATTTGCATGATGATTTGATTACTTTCAGTTGTGATTTCATGAATGATGAATTCAATTTACTTATCTATTTTAATTAAAACTAGTTTATGTATATGAATTGAGAGTGCACGCTTGATTTGCATGCATAAACATGATGCTAGGATATGAGGGAACTTCACCTAATCGTTGGGAACTCATATCCATGAGTAGTTAAGATTGTTGGTCGCAATTATGTTAAGTAAATTCTTGGCATAAGTATCATGCGCTTTCATAGTTACGAATGCCTCGTCAACACCTATGATTTCCATAGAACCTAATGATCTTTGATTGTCTTTCTATTATGCGCTTTCGTATAGAAAACTTTTAAGGAATAATTTGATTGCAATGCGCTAATTCCATTCAATTCAATGACCTAAGGGAAATCTGAGAGTTAATTTAAGCGTACCTAATTAACTTGGGGTGTTGAGGTTCATAAATTCATCGAATAAGCAACTGGAGATTATTTTGTATGCAAGTATGCCATGTGTGGAGAAAAACCTCCTAGCCATCTCACCATCCATTTAATTTCACCAATTTCGTCAGAATCTGCCTAGTTTACATATTTGTTTTGTTTGTTTGATTTTCGTCAAAAACCAAATCCCCAATTGTCTTAGAGTGTCTAACTGGTCCAAATATGTTTTAGATTGTGTCTTTAAGAGTTTTGAGTCAAGTTAGAATCAATTTTCGTCCAAATTTGTGTTTAGGCTCAAAACTGCCCAGATTGTGTTTTTAAGGCAGTTTTGAGTGTTTTTAGCCTATTTTGAGTTTTGTGAACGTGTTGAGTCTTTTTAAGTGAGTTTAAGTGTTTTAAAGGTTAGTTTTATTTATTTGAGTCAGTTTAGAGTGTTTAGCAAGCCCTCCTAATCCCCGGTGTAAGAACGATCCCTACTTATTTATATGCTACAATTGTCAAAAGAGGGTTAATTTGTGTGTTAAGTTAATTTTCGCATCAATCAACACTTGTGAGTTCTTTCTCACTTCTTTTCTTTATTTCCTTCTTTTTCACGATTTTTTTCTTTCTTTTTCTTTTTTTTTTCTTTTTTCTTTCTTTTTCCCGTGCCCCTTTTAAGACTTTGGCACACACACACTCACAAAATCCTTTCCCCCACACTTGTTTTCTGCACAAATGTCACTCAATAGGAATTCCTTCTAAGTTATGCTCCACTATACTTTAAGAACGAAGGTATGGAAAGTCCTATTCTAGGCTAGGTAAGGATGATGTGGTTAACAAGAAAATAGGCTATATAAGGCTCAAAGGGGTTTAATCCTACAATACAAATGACAATGGTGGATTCGGCTGTTTGGCTATGGTGGTGACTACTACACAACTTCATCTTGTTATTTGTTATGCTAATCAATTTCATGCTTTGAATGAAACGGGTATGAGTTCTAGTATTTGGAACTATAGTGATGAACCGCATTCTAAGTAGCAACCAAGCAAAGAATAATGAGATCATGCAACGACTTCAGAAAACAAGAATGCACAAATTAATAACTCTCCAAATAAACGTTTAGGCTCAAGTCTCTCAGGGATGTAGCGTTTGTTTAAGTTCCTTCCTTCAAGCATGTTACAAAAACTGATTTTATCCTTTGTGATTACATGTGAATTCGTAAATGTCAACTACAACTAAGCATAAACCAAAGAGTATATCAAACTTCCATCATTGTTTGTAACTCTCTTTAACAGTCATGCATTAAAAACCAAATCCTCATCATTGTGTTGGAAGGTACCCTAAGACACACAAACACACAAAAACAACTTTTTTTGGCTTTTTCAAAACACTTTTGTCGATTTTTTTCAAATTTTCGGATTTTTACTTCAAAACACACTAAAATAGCTTAAAACGCACTAAAACACTTAAAAACAGTGAGAAACAACATTAGAAGTGATAGGTGATAGAATCCCACGAATTTTTGCATAAAAACACATGTTTACCCCCCCCACACTTAAATCAAACATTGTCCTCAATGTTTCACACAAAGACTCACATAAAAGCAAACAAATAATAAGCAACTAAGCATGAGAAAATAAACAGCAAGGAGAAGGGTTTAGAAACGCAAATCTGGGTTTGGAATGGAAGTTCCATCTTTTCCTTGTCGAATACATGGGTTGCCTCCCAAGAAGCGCTTGCTTTAACGTCTTCCAGCCGGACGAATACGCCATGCTAAGCGTCACTAGTAGTACCCACGGCATGGAGGGGTACATCATCCACCACATGCTCCTCGAAGTTCTCGTAGTAGGGCTTTAATCGATGGCCATTCACCTTGAACTCTTGTCCTGTTTTCAAGCTTTGAACTTGGACTGCACCATAAGGAAAAACATTAGTAATAACAAATGGGCCAACCCACTTAGAACGCAACTTACCAGGAAACAAGCGAAGGCGGGAATTAAAGAGTAGCACTTTCTGCCCAATGGAGAATGATTTGCCTCGAATCATCTTATCATGAAAAGCCTTTGTCTTTTCCTTGTAAATTCGAGCGTTGTCATACGCCTCGTTCCTAATCTCTTCTAATTCATTCAATTGGAGCTTCCTGTGAAGTCCAGCCGCATCAATGTCCATGTTGAATGTCTTGATGGCCCAATGCGCCTTGTGCTCCAAATCCACGGGAAGATGGCATGGTTTGCCATAAATGAGCCGAAATGGGGACATGCCCAGGGGGGTCTTGTAAGCCGTGCGATATGCCCACAACGCATCCTCCAATCGTACACTCCAATCCTTCCTTGTAGGGCCCACGGTTTTTTCTAGAATCTGCTTAATCTCCCTATTTGAAACCTCGGCTTGCCCATTGGTCTGAGGATGATAAGGTGTTGAAACCTTATGCGTGACGTTGTACTTCTTGAGCAAAGCCTCAATGGTTCGATTGCAAACGTGAGATCCTCCATCACTTATGATCACTCGTGGCATTCCAAACCTTGCAAATAGGTTAGTTCTAATGAAATCTGCAACCACTCGAGAATCATTAGTTCGGGTGGCTTTTGCTTCCACCCATTTCGACACATAATCCACAGCAAGTAAGATATACAAGAAACCATGTGAGGAAGGAAAAGGACCCATAAAATCAATACCCCAAACATCAAAAATTTCAACCGGGAGAATAACATTTTGCGGCATTTGATCCTTTGCACTAATGTTGCCCATTCTTTGGCAACGATCACAAGACATACAAAAGTTTCTAGCATCCTTAAATAAAGTTGGCCAATAGAATCCACATTCTAAAACCTTAAGGGCTGTGCGTTGTGTCCCAAAGTGTCCCCCACATGCATAAGTGTGACAAAATGTTAAAATAGAAGTGAATTCCATGTCATGCACACACTTACGTATAATCTGATCCGAGCAATATTTCCACAAGTATGGATCATCCCAAACATAAAACCTAGCGTCTTTTTTCAATTTATCACGTTGGTTTCTATTTAAAGTGTTAGGAACTTGTTTAGTCACCAAATAATTTACCAAATCCGCATACCAAGGCTCACTTACTGGCGCCGTTGCCGGGGATTAGCAACTTTGCTAATCCCTTGGATTGTTATTTTCGTTTTCTTATTAGATCAGATTCTTATGTTATTTTGTTTCTTGTTTTAGATACTAGTTTATGACTCGGAGTTCTCATCCAATTCGTGAACATATCTTGGACTTTGACGACGATTTTGAGCGTGAGTTGAGACGTAAGAGGAAGAACCCGGAACCTACTGAATCAAGTGCAAGTTCCGAGTCCGTATCTGAATTTGAAGAAGAGGAACCCACGGCAAGAGTGGGTGTAGTAGACATGGCAGCGGACAACCGAACAATCAAGGAGCTTTCCGCTTCGGGATTGGCCAATGCCGCACCCTTGTGCATCCAATACCCAAGGGCGGCTCAAGACAAGACTGCCGAGTTCGAATTGAAGTCAAGCCTGTTACATCACATTCCGAAGTACCATGGGCTATCCATGGAAGATCCGAACAAGCATTTGAAGGAGTTTGAAGTCGTTTGCTCAAGCATGACTCCGGTGAACGTAGATGAGAGCATCTTGAAGATGAAGGCCTTTCCCTTTTCTCTCCAAGAGAAAGCGAAAGATTGGTTGTACGAATTGGCTCCCGGAACTGTCACATCATGGGAGAGCATGAAACGAGCTTACTTGGAGAAGTTTTTCCCAACTTCTCGAGTCATCCTCCTACGAAAAAGGATAAGTGGAATTCAACAAGATGAAGGTGAATCCTTTCCTACTTATTATGAACGTTTTAAATCTCTTGTTGCTTCATGTCCACAGCATCAAATGAAGGAGGAACTACTTCTACAATACTTTTACGAGGGACTTCTACCTATTGAACGTCAAATGCTAGATGCCTCAGCGGGAGGAGCATTGGTGGACAAGACCCCTACGGCTGCAAAGATCTTGATTGCTAATCGAGCATTGAATGCTCAACAATACGAAGGCGTTGGACAGAGGAGTACCCCACGGCAACACCAAGTCAATGAGGTAAGTACCATAACCGAACTTCAAAATCAAATGGCTAACCTTACTACGTTGCTTTCTCAGGTGGTGGAAGGTCCAAAAGTCAAAACCGTAGCTTCTTGTGGCGTATGCTCCATGCAAGGACACCCTACGGACAAGTGCCCACAATTGATCGAGAATGGAGGGTGGGAGACACTCAATGCCGTGGGATATGGCGACCAATACCAAACACGTGGTGATCCGTTTTCTAATACTTACAATCCCGGTTGGCGTGATCATCCGAATTTCAAATGGCGAGACCCCCAACAAGGTCAACAACAAAGCGGATTTAGGCAACAACCCCCGGGTTTCTATCAAAAGCCGTTGGCACCACCACAAGCCCAAGCACAACCTGCCCAAAGCAATGTAGGTAATTCAAGTGATAATGATAAGATTTTTCAATTACTTACTACTTTGACGCAGGAAGTCCAAACTCAAAACAAAGAGAGGCAAATCCAAGACAAGAGGGTGGACAACTTGGAGAAGCAAGTGGGACAAATTGCCGAGTTCATGGGGAAATTTCGTGAGCAAGGAAGGTTGCCTAGCTCAACGGTGGTCAATCCGAAAGGTGGATTCGAATCTGCAAAAGCTATGCATTTGCGAAGTGGAAAGCAAGTCGGATCTGACCTCAAACCATCCAAATCACGTTCCAACGAGGAGGACGAGTTGAGAATTGAAGAGGAGGAGCAAAGGCCGCTCACGGCCAAGGTGGAACCAAATGTGCCGCAAGTTCCAAGTGATCCCAAGTCGTCCAATTCACCCAATAAAGGTAAAAACGTGTCAAGTTCAGTTCCTACTAATGCTTTTCCTTTGAATGTGCCCTTTCCTAGCAGGTTTATGCAATCTAAGACAGAGGAGGATGAAAAAGACATCCTGGAGACGTTTAGGAAGGTGCATGTCAATATCCCGCTCCTTGATGCAATAAAGCAAATTCCGAAGTACGCTAAGTTTTTGAGGAAGATTTGTACAACAAGGAAACGGATTCGGGAGAAAGAGGTGGTACATGTAAGTGAGAATGTCTCTGCAATGTTGCAAAGAAAGCTGCCACCTAAATGCAAAGATCCAGGTAGTTTCACTATCCCTTGTGTAATTGGAAATACAAGGTTCGAACATGCTATGCTAGATTTAGGTGCATCAATTAATGTCATGCCATACTCTGTTTATGCATCTATGAATCTAGGAGAGCTTAAAAATGATGGTGTTATTATTCAATTAGCGGATCGATCTAATGCATACCCGAGAGGAGTTTTGGAAGATGTTTTGGTGCAGGTGGACCACTTGATTTTTCCTGCAGATTTCTATGTGCTTGACATGGAGGATTCAACCCACTCTCCACCATCGCCAATCTTACTTGGACGACCTTTCATGAAAACAGCCCATACCAAGATTGACGTGGCCAAGGGAGCCTTAACTATGGAGTTTGGCGGTGATACGATTAACTTTAAAGTTTCTGAATACATTGAGAATCCTAATGATGTTCGTTCTTGTTTTGCCATTGGTACAATTAAAAATATAGGGCAGGAACGTTCAACACCAATCAAGAAGGATGCGTCTAGAACCACCATCGAGGAAGGAATTGAAGGAGAGCATAAGGAGCATGCCACTACCTTACAAACACCCAATCTGGCCGTACCTAAGGATAAAATTGGCGAGATGGTGGCTACCCTAGGGGCATTGCCACAACATCCTAGTAAGTCTCCAATCCCAATTCCAATTCCCATTTCAACTAATAGGTTGTTACCTTCTTTGGTACAGGTTCCAAATCGATTTCAAGGTGGTGGGAGCGTCTACATGAACTATAGGAACCAAAATACCACCATTAGGGAGGATCACTATCCCCTCCCATTCATAGAGCCATATTACGAAAGTGTTGAAGGGCAAGTTGTGGAGGACATCCCACTCCATGCCGTGGGCTCCAAGAGAGGATAAGAAGAATGTTCGTCCGGCTGTACGACGTTAAAACAAGCGCTACTTGGGAGGCAACCCATGCATTCAACAAAGAAAGACCGAGAAAGCACTCCAATTCCAGATTTGCGTTCCTAAACTCTTCTCTTTGTTGTTGATTTTGTTTCTGCCATGTTAGGTTGTTAGATGTTGTTTTGTTTGTTTGTTTGTTAATTGTGTGAGTCTATGCTTGAAACATTGAGGACAATGTTTGATTTAAGTGTGGGGGGGTAACCAAAGTGTTTTGATGCAAATTCGTAGGGTTTTGTCACCCATAATTTCAAATGTTGTTTCTTGCTGTTTTTAGGTGCTTTTAGGCTGTTTTAGAGTGTTTTAGAGTTTGTTGTTCTAAAAATCCGAAAATCCCAGAAAAAAAAAATTGAAAAAATTGTTTTGAAAACCCAAAAAGAGTTGTTTTTAAGTTGTTTTTGTGTGTTTGTTTGTGTCTTAGGATACCTTCCAACACAATGATGAGGATTCGGTTTGTAATTGCATGACTGTTAAAGAGAATGATTAACATGGATGAAAGTTTGATTTACTCTTTGTTTATGCTTGGTTGTGGTTATAACTTATGACTTCACATGTAATCAAAAAGAAAAAAAAAATTAGTTTTTGCAACATGCTTGAAGGAAGGAACTCAAACAAATGCTACAACCTTGTGAGACTTGAGCCTAAACGTTTATTTGGAGAGTTAAAATCTGTGCATTCTTGTTTTCTAAAGTTGTTGCATGATCTCATTATTCTTTGCTTGGCTACTACTTAGAAGGCGTTTCATCATTTAGTACCAAATACTAGAACTCATGCCAATTTCATTCAAAACATGTTATTGAATTACATAACACATATTCAAGATGAAGTTAGTAGTAACCACCATAGCCAAATTGCCATATTTCCCTATTTCATTTGTTTGTAGGATTTAACCCCGTTGAGCCTTGTGTAGCCTACTTTCTTGGTTAAACCACAATTATCCTCACCTAGCCTAGATTAGGACCACCCATACCTTTGTTCTTGAAGCATAGTAAAAGCATAACTCAAAGATGAATTCCTTTTGATCATTGCATTGTAGAAAACAAGTGTGGGGGAAGGATTCTTGAGATAGGGGTGTGCCAAAGTCTTGAATGAGGCACGGCAAAGAAAAGAAAAAAAAAGAGAGAGAAAGAAAAGAAAAAATAAAATTCGTGGAAAATAAGAAGAAAAAAAAGAAAAAGTTGTGAAAAGTATGAAAAGGAGTTGAAAGAGCATAAAATGAGCTCTAAGTTGTTGGTTATTGAAGAAAGGGTCCAAAACGTTGCATTTGACCCTAAGTATGCACGTGTATTCCCCTTTGTGTTTAAAGTTATTCTCTGCACTCTAAGTGAATTCTAAGTATCAAGTTCATTGCTTTGCTTACTATTGTTTAAAGAACGTTTGTTTTATCCTTTACCTTTCTTTGTTAGCCAATACCCCTAGCCCCGTTACAACCCTTGACTTTAATCTTGAGTGTTATGTGTTTCAATTTGTGGAGTTTAAAATTGGTACGAGCATATGGTGTCACTGGTTCTCGCATTTAGGTAGTAGCGTTCCATTCATGAGATCATATCTAAACATGTTATTAACTCCGAAAAGTGCTTTCTTTGTCATACATATATGTGAGCATTCGTTTTCATATTTACATCTATCTTCTCACATATAACTAGTATAGGGTGTGTAGTCAGAAAATCTGTGTGAAAATTGAGTGCATATCTAGTAAGGAATTGAGGAAATTCTCTAAGGCATGTTACTACATTCAAAATCATGTTTTAATTGGTTATTTGTGAACTAATGAGTAGTGACTATGATTAAGTAAATGCTTAAGCGTAAAGATGGCTAAAATCTGTGGGAATGATGATTTTTAACATGTCATGTGCATTGGAAATCCCTGAGGCGATTGTTGGAAGGTGCAGGTTGTGTTTTACTCGTTTTACTTCGTTATTTACTTTGTTTCATTTTGTTTTGCTCGAGGACTAGCAAAAGCTAAGTGTGGGGGAATTTGATAGGAGCACATTTACGCACCTTAGTTTAGCTTGTTTTTGTGCATTTATAGTGTTTTTCCTTAGTAAAGTGGTCTTTTAAGCTAGTTCTATGTGTTTTCAGGTTTTAAGGGCAAAGTATGCATAAGGATGCATTTTGGAGCCTTTTGGAGCAAATTAGAGCTTGGAATGGACATCATATGCTTGGAGCCAAGAGGATGGACGAAATTGAAGACTTGAAGATGATGATTCCTACTTGAGCAAGGTTTCCTAGTTGAAGTAGGAAAGTCCCTGATGGAAGATGGTTTCCTAGTTGAATTAGGATTCCTAGAAGAATGAAGTTTCCTACTCAAATAAGGTTTCCTACTTGATGAAGGAAAGTCAAAATCCAAATGGTCTCAAGTGAAGCAACAAAGAAGTTTTCCAAGTCCAAGAAGGAAAAGAATTCCAAGATGAAGAAGGATTAGCTTTCCTAATCCTAATGCACAAGGTTTTCAGCCACAAAGAGGAGTCCTAAACACTTTAGGACACCTTATCCTAATCCTATAGGGATGCCATGCACTTTACCTTATCTTGGAGGGTTTCTAGAAGCCTTAGATGCCCTATCCTATCTTTGCCGTGGGTTTTATCCAAATCCCCTTAGTTTTTAGGCTTTCTAGAAGCCCTAACATTATCCCTACAAAGGTGCTGCACCCTTATCTCTTTTTCCCTACAAATTTGGCCCTTAAAACATGATTCTATGAACCTTATCTTATCTCCTACAAAAGTGGCGCCCCAAATCCTTCTAGAAGTGCCAATTTCTGCCACAAAACACTTTGTTTCTAGAACCCTAAAAATCTGGCGCCTCTATTCCTTTTCCTTTGGGGTTTCCTACCTTCTAGATGGCCTATTTCCTTGTGGATTTGGGTTATTCAAGTCCATATCTGATTACCCTAGGGTTTTAAGTGCCTATATATACTCATATTAACCCCTAGATCAGACCACCACCTCTCATACACATTCATTAATTCCAGAAATTCGTCCAACCCTCTCCACACCCTTGCCGCAGCCACCAAACACCTTTCTCCTTAGTTTAAAGCCTTGCCGCACCATCCCCTTCCCCTAAACACTACTACATCCCTCCATAACCATACATCCATACACCTAAGGCCCTAAACCTGTCCCTAGACCTTTGCCGCACCAAGGAGGAGGAGAAGGAAGCTCGGAAGTTCATGCAATTCAAGTTCGCGTCGCTGGAATTTCTAGGTGTTTCTTTTCCTTTGATTTCAATGTTTAAATTTATTTCTCTTTGTTTTGTGCGTATGAGGAACTAAACCCCCCCTTGGCTAGGGGGGGATTCGAAACCATGAACATACTTGCTATATGATTTGATTACTTCTAATTGCGTTTCATAAGTTGTGAATTCAATTTACTTATCTATGTGAATTACATTGATTTGTGTGTGTTGGTTGAGAGTGCACGCTTAATTATCATGCATAAATTGGATGCTAGGATATAAGGAAATTTCACCTAATCGTCATGGAATTATATTCACAAGTAGTAAAGGTTGATGATCTCAATCGCGTTAAGTAAATTCTTGGCATAAGTTTCATGCAATCATAGTAACAAGTGCTTCGTCAATGCTTATGGTTTTCATAGAACTTAATGATTCTTGCTTGTATCTCTATTATGCAATCATGTAGGGGACTTGTGGGGAATGTTTTGGGTTGTCGTATGCAATCATCCAATTCAATAACGTTAGGAAAATCTGAAGGTTAATTTAAGCGAACCTAATTAACTTGGGGCGTTGAGAATTCATGGGTTATTGAAAAGCAATTGGAAATCGTTTTATATGCAAGTATAACATGTGTGGAGATGAACCCCTTAGCTAGCTTCCCATCCATTCAATTCCATCAAATTCGTTTTACAATCTGTTCTAATTTAAAAAGTTGTTTTGTTCTTAAATTCGTCCAAAACCAATCCCCCTTTACTTTGTTGAGTCATAGTAGTTAGAAATCACTTTAGTTTGTGTTTTTAAGTGTCTTAGGTCAAAGTAAAACCAATTTTCGTCCAAAGTTGTGTCTAGTGTTCAAAACTGCCCAGATTGTGTTTTTAAGGCAGTTTTGAGTGTTTTGGTGCTGTTTTGAGTCTTTTGGTTTGTTTTGGTGTTTTAAAGTTTAGTTTTGCATTCTTTGAGTCTAGTATAGTGTTTTAAACTTGTTTTTACGTATTTGAGTCAGTTTCCAAGTGATTACCAATCCCTCCTAATCCCCGGTCCAGAACGATCCCTACTTACATTCTTCACTACAATTGATAAAAAGAGGGTTTAATTTGTGTGCGTATAATTCTCGCATCACTTACCTTAATGGATAACAATTGCTCGTCGGGGAATGTTTCTACAATAGGGTACGGCTCCTCCTCATGTATCATGCGGCTTAGGTGGTCAGCCACCACATTTTCACTTCCCTTTTTGTCCTTGATTTCGATGTCAAACTCTTGAAGAAGTAACATCCATCGAATTAACCGTGGTTTGGCTTCCTTCTTCGTGAACAAGTACTTTAAAGCTGCATGATCAGTGAAAATAATAACCTTAGTGCCAAGTAAATATGATCGAAATTTATCTAAAGCAAAGACAATGGCAAGAAGTTCTTTTTCAGTAGTTGAATAGTTCAATTGAGCGTCATTCAATGTCCGAGATGCGTAGTAGATAACATGCGGCTTCTTGTCCTTCCTTTGGCCTAAAACAGCCCCTAACGCATAGTCAGATGCATCGCACATTAGCTCAAACGGAAGACTCCAATCTGGTGGCACAATGATGGGTGCCGTGGTTAGCATGTCCTTGAGGAGTTGGAAAGCTGCCGTGCATTCCTTGGTGAAGTCGAAAGGTGCATCTTTTTGTAGGAGGCGGCATAAAGGTTGGGAGAACTTCGAGAAATCCTTGATGAACCTCCTATAAAAACCTGCATGTCCAAGGAACGAACGAACCTCTCTAACCGAAGTAGGAGAGGGTAAGTGACGCACAAGATCTATTTTTGACTTATCTACCTCAATACCTTTTTCAGAAATAATATGACCTAAAACTATGCCTTGTTTAACCATGAAATGACATTTCTCCCAATTTAACACAAGGTTAGTTTCAATGCATCGTTTTAAAATCAAACTAAGGTTATTCAAACAACCATCAAATGAATCACCAAAAAGCGCTGAAATCATCCATAAAAACTTCAATAATTTTCTCAACATAATCTGAAAATATGCTCATCATGCATCTTTGAAATGTGGCAGGTGCATTACATAAACCAAATGGCATACGACGATAAGCAAATGTACCAAAAGGGCATGTGAAAGTGGTTTTTTTCTTGATCTTCTGGAGCTATCACAATTTGATTATAACCTGAATACCCATCAAGAAAACAATAAAACGCATAACCCGCTAACCTTTCAAGCATTTGATCAATGAATGGCAAGGGAAAATGATCTTTCCTTGTCGTGGCATTGAGCTTCCTATAGTCAATACAAACCCTCCAACCTGTTTGGACTCGCGTAGGAACAAGCTCATTTTCGGCATTTGTCACCACAGTTACTCCGGATTTCTTTGGAACACATTGCACCGGAGACACCCACCGACTGTCTGAAATTGGATAGATCACTCCACAATCCAAGAGCTTGATTATCTCCTTCTTCACAACTTCCATCATTGGAGGGTTGAGTCGGCGTTGAGCCTCTCGAGATGCTTTGGACCCCTCCTCCAAAAGTATACGATGCATGCACGTGGTCGGGCTTATTCCCTTGATGTCGGCCAACGTCCAACCAATCGCAGTTTTGTACTCCTTTAACACCCTCACTAACTTACCTTCTTCTTGTGCCGTGAGTGAGGAGGATATGATGACGGGCAAGGTCTCTTGGTCTCCCAAGAAAACATACTTCAAATGGCTTGGCAATGGTTTAAGTTCAAGGGAAGGTGGCTGCACAACTGAAGGAATGGGCTTATTAGTTGAAATTGGAATTGAAATTAGGTCCGAAGACTTACCAGATTGTAGTGGCAATGACTCAAGGGCAGCCACTATCTCGACCATGTCAACATTAGGGGGCACGGCATGGTGCTCACCATGCATGCCGTGGGTATGCAATTGCCCTCCTTCCTTGTCTTTGAGTTCCATTCCTCTTGTAATGACCAATTCAAGTGCATCTTCGTTCAATTGTTCAAAATGGTCCTGCGCCAACGAATCAATTACATCAATAGCAAAACATGAATGATCATCAAGAGGGTACTTAATAGATTCAGAAAGATTGAAATTAATAACTTCCCCATCAAATTCCATTGTCAAAGTCCCATTAAACACATCAATCTTCGTGCGGGCTGTTTTCATAAATGGGCGGCCAAGAAGAATTGGCAATGACGGGGCATGGTTTGATTCTTCCATTTCCAACACGTAGAAATCCGCCGGAAAGATTAGATGATTAACCTGCACTAAAACATCTTCCAAAACACCTTTTGGATAGGCATTAGATCTATCGGCCAATTGAATAATCACACCATCATTTTTTAACTCACCTAGGTTCATAGCTGCATAAATGGAGTAAGGCATAACATTAATAGATGCACCTAAGTCTAGCATAGCATGTTCAAACCGATTATTGCCAATAACACAAGGAATTGTAAAACTACCCGGATCTTTGCATTTAGGGGGCAATTTACGTTGCAAGATGGCTGAGACATTCTCACTTACCTTTACAACCTCTTCGTTTGAAATTCTCTTCCTAGTAGTACAAAGTTCTTTTAAAAACTTAGCATACCTCGGAACTTGCTTAATTGCATCCAAAAGTGGTATATTGACTTGTACTTTTCGAAACGTCTCTAAAATGTCCTTTTCAGCCTCCTCCTTCTTTGTTTGCATGAATCTACGAGGAAATGGTACATTTGGAGGAATAACATTAGAAATAACCGAATTTGGAACATCCTTACCCTTAGAAGCCGAGTGGTGTACTTTGGGTGGCTGCGGCATGGTGTCTCCCAACCTTGCGGTGGCTTGCTCATGCTCCCCCTCTTCAAATTGCAACTTTTCGTCCTCCATTAGGGCTGAATTAGAGGGTTGTGAAGCCGTTCCAACTTGTTTTCCACTTCGCAACATGATTGCTTTCGCAGATTCGAATCCTCCTTTCGGGTTGACAACGGTTGAACTAGGCAACTTACCTTGCTCTCTAAATTGGCCCATGAACTCCGCAATCTGCCCTACTTGCTTTTCTAATTCATCAACCTTTTTGTCCCTATTTTGCATTCCCTGCGCCATAGAAGTTAGTAATTGAAAAATTTGATCATTATCTATGGACGAACCTGATTTGGGTTGTGTAGGTTGTGATTGGGGTGGTGTGGGTGCATATGGCCTTTGGTAGAACCCCAGAGGTTGCTGCCTAAATGTGCTTTGTTGTTGGGGTTGTTGTGGCTCCCTCCATTTGAAATTTGGATGATCTCTCCAACCGGGATTGTATGTGTTAGAGAAAGGATCACTCCTTGGTTGGTTTTGGTTCCCATAACCCACGGCATTGAGGGATTCCCACCCTCCGTTCTCAATCAATTGAGGGCACTTGTCCGTGAGATGTCCATTCATGGAGCACACGCCACAAACAGCCACGTTTCGTACCTTTGGGATTTCAACCACCTGCGAAAGAAGAGAAGTAAGATTAGCCATTTGATTTTGAAGTTCGGAAATAGCACTTACCTCGTTGACTTGTTGCTGCCGTGGCATGTCTCTTTGGCCAACTCCTTCGTATTGTTGAGCATTCAAAGCTCGGTTGGCAATGAGAGTCTTGGTGGCCATAGGTGTTTTGTCCACTAAAGCTCCACCCGCTGAGGCGTCTAGCATTTGACGTTCAATTGGTAGAAGCCCTTCGTAGAAATATTGAAGAAGAAGCTCCTCCTTCATCTGGTGCTGTGGACATGAAGCAACAAGCGTTTTAAAACGTTCATAATAAGTTGGAACTGATTCACCTTGATCTTGCTGAATGCCACTAATTCTTTTACGTAAAAGAATGACTCGAGAAGTTGGGAAAAACTTCTCCAAAAACGCCCTTTTCATACTCTCCCATGATGTGACAGTTCCGGGAGCCAGTTCATACAACCAATCTTTAGCCTTTTCCAAGAGAGAAAATGATGCGAATTATATAAGCACACAAATTAAACCCTCTTTTCGACAATTGTAGTATAGATATAAGTAGGGATCGTTCTAGGCCGGGGATTAGGAGGGATTGCTAATCTAATGAAAATTGACTCAAAGATGTGAAAATATGTTTTAAAACACTTTAAATAGACTCACAAGACTCTTACTAACTTATATGACTCAAAACAAACTTTAAAGACTCAAAACAACCAAAAACAACCAAAAAGACTCAATTTAGACTCTATGACTTAATTTGGACGAAAATACACTTGGTTTTGACTCTAAAGACTCAAAAAGACTCTTTTGGACAGATTTGGAACAAATAAGAAAGGGGGTTTTGATTTTGGACGAATTTAAAAGAAAACAAGTGACTTAAAACTTTAAAACAGATTTTGGACGAAAATAAGAAAAACTAATGGATGATGGGATAGCCAAGGGATACTTCTCCACACATGATACTTTCTAACATAAATTGATTTCCAGTTGCTTTTCCGATAAACCATGAACCTCAACACCCCAGATTAACCGTGACATCACTAATTAACCCTCAGATTTCCCTTAAGTTAGTGGATTGGATGACATCATACGACAACCCAAAGCATTCTTCAAAAAGTCCCCTACATGACATCATAATAGAGATACGGTTAAAGATCATTACGTTCAATGGAAACCATAAGTATTGACAAAGCACTTGTAACTATGACATCATGATACGCATGCTAGGAATTTACTTAACATGATTGTGAAAACAACCTTAACTACTTGTGAATATAAGTTTGTGACGATTATGTGAAACACCCTTATATTCTAGCCCCAAATTCAAGCATGCAAATTAAGTAGGCCTCCCTAATAAACATACAAGAATAAGTTATCCATCAAACGGTTAAGTAAATTGCATTCGCAATTTATGAAATCACAACTGGAATTAATCAAATCATATTATAATTGTAATCATGGTTTCAAAGCATCCCTAGGCTAAAACGAGTTTAGCCTCTCATGTTCATGACAAAACAAAGCAATATAGATTTAAACATTGAAAATAAAAGATAGATTACACCTAGACACGTCCAACACTCCAACTTGAATGTACAAACGCCCAAGGCTTGGTCTTCCTTCTCCTCCTCCTTGCTAGGTCACGGCATAAGGGTCTATGGTGAGTTTGTGGACGATTTTCTGGATTTTGGATGGTTTTAGGTATATATGGTGGTGCGGCAAGGGGTTATGGTGGTGTATGGAGGTTGGGATGGATGTATGGAAGTAGGGGAATGATGGATGGGTGGTTGCAAGGTCACGGCAAGGGTTGATTTCTGAAGGGATGTATGAATGTTGTGTGAAGGGATGGTTGTTGTTGTGTGAAGGGTGGTGGTTAAATGGCACGGCAAGGCTGTTTATATAGGCTAGTTTGGCACACTTAGTGTAGGAAAAGGATTGCCTAATCCTATTGAAAAAGGGGTATCTTAAGGCAGAAACCAAAGGGGATTGGAAATAGGGAATTCGGCTAGGATTTAGGGATTCTAGAAGGTTTTTGGTGCGGCACATGTATAGGGCTGAGATAAGGTTTCTAGAAGGGAAGGTTTAGGGCAGATTCCTAAACCTAAAGGGCCAAGGATACATGATATTTGTGTAGGAAAAGGATTGCAATTCCTAAACCTACAAGGAATGGAGTTCTTGCGGCAATTTAGTGGATAAGGCTTCTAGAAACTGAATTATGTGCTTAAATGTGTAATTGATTCTCCCTAAGTAGCTAGGTTTAGGTCCCAATCTGATTTGGATAGGAGAGAAAAGGATAATGTTAGAGATAGGATAGGATAAGGTTTCTAGGATAGGATAAGATAAGGTTTGGATAAGGTGGGATAAGGTTCCTTGTTTCTTGCTTCTTCCTTATCTTCATTGGAATAGAACTTCTTCCACCAGATTTGTAGCCTTTCCTAGCTCTTCTAGTCTTCAATTTCGTCCATCCTCATTGCTACATGATTAAGCTATCCAATCCAAGCCCAAAAATGCTCCAAATAGCCTCAAAATGCACTTTCTTGCTCCTTTTGCCATTAGGACCTAAAAACACACGAAAATACTTTAAAAGACTGAAATACATAGTAATTAACTCACTAAGTGTAAGGAAACAACACAACTAAGTAGCATAAATATGCTCCTATCAGAAAAGGGGAAAGCCTTCATCTTCAAAATGCTCCCATCAACATTCACCGGGGTCATACTTGAGCAAACAACCTCGAACTCCTTCAAGTGTTTATTAGGATCTTCCATAGACAAGCCATGGAACTTAGGAATATGATGCAATAAACTGGACTTGAGTTCGAACTCGTCAGTCTTGTCGGGGGCTGCCCTTGGATATTGAATGCATAGAGGCATGGCATTAACCAATCCCGAAGCGGAAAGCTCCTTGATTGTTCGGTTGTCGGCTGCCATAACTTGTTCTTCCTCAACAACCCTTGCCGTGGCCTCCTCCTCCACTTGTATTTCGTCCTCTTCAAGGTCTGGTGCAGGTGGAGGTGGTTGAGGCTCTTGTTGATTCTTCTTTCTTCTCAAGGCTCGCTCAAAATCGTCGTCAAAGTCTAAGATATGCGCATGAACCGGTTGAGAACTCCGAGTCATAAACTAGTGCCTAAAACAAGGAAACAAATAGGTCAGAAACTAAAATAAATAACAAACTAATAACACACGAAAATAACTAAATAGAAATAACAAGGGATTAGCAAAGTTGCTAATCCCCGGCAACGGCGCCAAAATTTGATGCGAAAATTAACTTAACACACAAATTAACCCTCTTTTGACAATTGTAGCATATAAATAAGTAGGGATCGTTCTAAACCGGGGATTAGGAGGGATTGCTAAATCACTTGGAAACTGACTCAAAAACGTAAAACAAAGGTTAAAACACTAAACTAGACTCAAAGAATGCAAAACTAAACAATAAAAACACTAAAACAAACCAAAAGACTCAAAACAGCCCCAAAACACTCAAAACTGCCTTAAAAACACTTTATGGGCAGTTTTGAGCACTTTCACTAATTTGGACGAATTTGGTTAACAACTTGAATCAAAACACTCAGAAACACAATCTAAAACATATTCTAACTAATTAGACACTCTAAGACACTTGGGGATTTGGTTTTTGACGAAAATCAAACAAACAAAACAAATATGTAAAATAGGCAGATTCTGACGAAATTGGTGAAATTAAGTGGATGGTGAGATGGCTAGGAGGTTTTTCTCCACACATGGCATACTTGCACATAATACAATTTCCAGTTGCTTAATCAATGAATTCATGAACCTCAACACCCCAAATTAATTAGGTACGCTTAAATTAACTATCAGATTTCCCTTAGGTCATTGAATTGAATGGAATTAGCGCATTGCAATCAAATTATTCCTTAAAAGTTTTCTATATGAAAGCGCATAATAGAAAGACAATCAAAGATCATTAGGTTCTATGGAAATCATAGGTGTTTGATGCGAGATTTATACGCACACAAATTAAACCCTCTTTTTGTCAATTGTAGTATAAGTATGTAAGTAGGGATCGTTCTGGACCGGGGATTAGGAGGGATTGTTAATCACTTGGATTTGACTCAAAAACGTAAAAACAAAGTTAAAAACGTTCACAAAGACTCAAAGGACTCAAAACAAGTTCAATAGACTCAAAACTGCCTAAAAACACTAACTAGGCAGTTTCTGACCTTAAACCCAATGTTGGACGAATTTAAGATTATGGCTTGATTCAAATGTAAAAACACAATATAAAACACTATACTAGACTCAAAGAATGCAAAACTAAACTTTAAAACACTAAAACAAACCAAAAGACTCAAAACAACACAAACACACTCAAATCTGCCTAAAAACCACTTTCTGGGCAGATTTGAGCACAAACACAAATTTGGACGAAATTAAGTAATAACTTGACTCAAGAACGTAAAAACACAATATAAAACACTAAACTAACTCAAAGAATGTAAAACTAAACACTTAAAACATTAAAACAAACCAAAAGACTCAAACATCACCCAAAACACTCAAAACTGCCTTAAAATCACTTTCTGGGCAGTTTTGAGCACTTTGGTGAATTTGGACGAAATTGGGAAATAAAATGAATCAAAACACTTTAAAACATAAACTAAACAAATTCTAAACACTAAAGAACAAGAAAGTAAAGGGGGGTTTTAAATTGACGAGAACTGAAATAACAAAACAAGTTAATAAACTAAACAGATTGTAAAACGAATTTGATGGAATGGAATGAATGGATGATAGAATGGCTAACGGGTTCATCTCCATACATGTTATACTTGCATAACAAAATGATTTCCAATTGCATTTCAATAAACCATGAAACTCAACACCCCGGGTTAACCGTGATGCACTAATTAACCTTCAAATCTTCCTAACGTTATTGAATTGGATGGGTTAGCGCATACAACAATTCAAAACATTCCCCACAAGTCCTCAACATGAATGCATAGAAGAGATACAAGCAAGAATCATTACGCTCTATGAAAATTATAAGTGTTGACGAGGCATTCATTACTATGGATTGCATGAAACTTATGCCAAGAATTTGTTTAACGCGATTGTTTATAAGCAACCTCCACTACTTGTGAATATAAGTTGATAACGATTAGGTGAAACTTACTTATATTCTAGCGTCATATTCATGCATGAAAATTAAGCGCGCATTCTCAATAAACATACATAAATAAGTCATCAATCAAACGGTTAAACAAATTGAATCCACAACTTAGGAAACGCAATTAGAAGTATTCAAATCAAAATGCAAGCATAAACATATATTCGAATCACCCCCTAACCAAGGGGGGTTTAGTTCCTCATGGTACAAAACAAAGAGAATCAAAGAAACACCTAAACATTCCAACAATTCAAACTTGAATTGTATGAACGTTTAGGCCCTCTTATCTTCCATTCCTCATTCGTACAAAACAAAGAGCATTGAAATTAAACATTGAAATCAAAGAAACACCTAAACATTCCAACAACTCAAACTTGAATTGTATGAACGTTTAGGCACTCTTCTCTTCCTCGTTGTTGTATCACAAGGTCTAAGGTGAGTTTTGGTGGTGTGAATGGTTTGGGGAGTGGTTGGAGTGGCTGCAATGGAGGAGAAAAGTGTTTTGGTGGCTGCTATGATGAAATGGATGGGAGTGCATGTGCAATGTTTTAAAGGATGGAATGCATGTGACTATGATGGAAATCTGATGGGAACTCATGGCAAGGATGATTTCTGGTGGTGAATGGGTGTATGTTTGAATGATTAAAGGGACATGTGGGTTGGAAATGATGAAGGAAATGCATGTGAGTGACAACTAGATATGTTGATGAATGCATGTGGAATGTTTGTGGTGAGTGAATGTGGTGGTGAATGTGGCTGATTTGATTTATGGAAGATGCATGTGGATTAAAGGTGAGTGAATGATTATGGAATGCAATCTGAAATGGGAGATGGAATGGGATGTTTTGCATGTGAATTAAAGAGTAAATGCATGTGAATTAAAGAGTGAATGCATGTGCAATGACAGCTAGGTTGAATATGCATGTGGAATGGCTGATTTATTTGAAGATGCATGTGCAATGAAGTGGAATGACAGCTAGGTTATGATGATGAATGCATGTGGCTGATTTAATTGAATAGGAAAGCATGTGGATTTAATGGTTTAAAGGGTGAATGCATGTGGATGCATGTGTTGATGAATGGGATTAGGAAAGGTTTAAATGTCCTAAAACTAAAGGGAACAAGGTTCCAACACTTTGGTCTTCAATTAGGTCTTCAATTTCGTCCAACACTTTGGCTCCAAGCATAAGCTATCCATCCTTAGCCCAAAAGTGCTCCAAAAGTCTCAAAAATGCATCTTTTTGCTCCTTTAGCCCTTTGGACCTACAAACACACGAAAATAGCTTAAAGTACTAAAATAACTAAAGAAACATAACGTAAATGCACGAGAACAAGCCATTTAAGTCGCATGAATATGCTCCTATCAAATACCCCCACACTTATCTTTTGCTAGTCCTCGAGCAAAACAAAACAACAAAAGAACACGGAACTAGACAAAACGAACAAAACACAACCTACACCTTCCAACAATCGTCTCACGAATTTCCAATGCACATGACAAGTTAAAAATCATTAGTCCCATAGATTTTTGTCATCTTCACACTTAAGTACATTCTTACTCATAGTCACCACATATTATTTCACAATTAAGCATTTAAAACTATGTTTTGAATGTAGTAACATGCCTTAGAGAATTTGCTCAAATCCTTACAAGATATGCACTCGTTTTTCACACAGATTTTCTGACTACACACCCTACACTAGGTATATGTGAGAAGATTGATGTAAACATGTAGACGAACACTCACATATGTTATAACAAGGAAAGCATTTTCTGGAATTATTAACATGTATATATATGATCTCATGAATGGAATGCTACAACTTAGAACGAGAACCAGTGATTCCATAAGCTCATATCAATTCCAAACTCCACATTATTGAACACATAACGATCAAGATAGAAGCATAAGGGTTGAAACGGGGCTAAAGGTGTTTGGCTAACAAAGAAAGGATAGGGAAAACAAATGTTCTTTAAGCAATAGTGAGCAAAGTATTGAATTAGGCACTTAGAATTCCCTTTAGAACGCAGAAGTCAACTTTGAACACCCAAGGGGAAGTCACACAAAACTTAGGGCCATATTCAAACTTTTTGGGCCCTTTCTTCAACAATCACACTTGTGAGTCCATTCTCACTTATTTTCACTCTTTTTCTTTCTTTTCTTCTTCTTTTTCTCTCATTTTTTTTTCTTTTTCCCGTGCCTCCTTTAAGACTTAGGCACATACATACACACAAAAATCCCTTCCCCCACACTTATTTTCTGCAACGTATTAATCAAAAGGAATTCATTTAAGTCATGCTCACTATACTTCAAGAACAAGGGTATAGGAAAGTCATACTCTAGGCTAGGTAAGGGGTGATGTGGTTAGCAAAGAAAATAGGCTAAACGAGGCTCAACGAGGTTAAAACTAATATATACGAAATATGGGAAGTAAGGCTATTTGGCTATAGTGGCAACTACACAACTTCATCTTGATATATGTTATGCAACTCAATGTCATGCTTTGAATGAAACGGATATAAGTTCTAGCATTTAGTTCTATCATGATACAATTACATTCTAAGTAGCAACCAAGCAAGAAATAATGAGATCATGCAACAACTTTAGAAAACAAAGAATCACAGAAAATAACTCTCCAAAGAAAGTAATGGCTCGAGTCTCACAGGGATGTAGCGTTTGTTTGAGTTCCTTCCTTCAAGCATGTTACAAAAACGAATTTTTCTTTTATGATTGCATGTGAAGTCATACATTATAACCATATCCAAGCATATACCAAGAGTAAATCAAACTTTTCTCTATGTTTATAACTCTTTTTAACCGTCATGCAATTACAAAGCAAATCCTTATCATTGTGTTGGAAGGTACCCTAAGACACAAACACACAAAAACGACTCAAAACACTCTTTTTAGGCTTTTTAAAACATGTTTTTCAAATTTTTATGTGATTTTCGGAGTTATAAAAACAAAACATACTAAAACACTCTAAAACAACTTAAAAACACCTTAAAACAGCAAGGAACAACATTTGAAGTTATGGGTGATAAAATCCCACGAATTTGCATTAAATATACTTAGTTACCCCCCCACACTTAAATCAAACATTGTCCTCAATGTTTTAAGCATAAGTAAACACACAAAAAGCAATTTAAACATACTAAACATGGCAGAATGTAATTAACAAAGAGAAGAGTTTAGGGACGCAAATCTGGTTATGGAGTGTAAATTCCCTCTTCTCCTTGGTAATTGCATTGAGGCTTTGATCATAGTGACTCCACAGGCTTACTCTTGAACTGGTTTCCGCCCATCATTGATTTTCCTTTGTGCTACTCTTGATCTGGGCAGCAGGATTCTTTTGGTCTCCCCCGAAGGTCTGAGCTTACTCCTTTGGTCTGTTTCTTTGTTCAATCTTTCCAATTCGTATTGAAAAGGGTTGGAGGATAACTCAGCCTAAGTTTGTCTCCACATGCTTCAATGTATCATTTTCACTTGCCTTACTCGCTCCCCTTTGCAGAAGTGGTCCCTTCTCTGGAAGTGTATCAACCGTTGAAGATGACTACTCGAGAGCAACGCTAGGTAAGCAATCAGGAATAGATTCCAGGCAGTTGGCTCCAACTCGGAAGACTGACTCCAAGTGCCGGCTGATTGCTTCTTTCACTTTGCCATGCGAGTAAGAACAAGGACAAAGAAAAAGACAGGGAAAGAGCATGATATGAGATACTTTTGCTTTAGACCTTGATGATATGAGATACCTTTGCTTTTGAAAAAACGGCGAATGAAGCAGCACATGTATTTGTTGTGGTTGTCTCCACATGCTTCGATCGACCGTTTCCTTCTGCCTCATTTGTACTCCAGGTTTCTGGTATCTTCTTTGGGGGAGAAAAAATTGAGTATTTCAAGAGGCTTTGCTGGGAGTGCGCCCTCAGAGGTGAGAGAGAGTTGGGCATTTTTTTCAGGTATGCCTTGCCATAAAAGACGAAGGTCGACATATATAGAGATAATATCAAGTGGTGGTACTGTGTTTTTACCCTTGTCGACAAATTTCTCTTCGATATCTGAACGACGCCTCTTCGATTTCTGAGCAGGCGCCCCTTCGATTTCTGAACGACGCCCCTTTGCTTTCTGAACGACACGTAGTAGTGCGTATGCGGCTCCTTTTGACAAAGCTGCACGCGTTTTCTGAAAAGCAGAGAAAGCATCGCCGAACTTTGCGCTTGTTGGCTAAAGATGTATAGTTGCGGTGATGGCCTCCACGTGTTGTCTGAAAAGAAGAATTCTTTTGACAAAGTTGAACGCGTCTTCTGAAAAGCCGAGAAAGCGTTGCCTAAATTACGCCGGAAATTCCGGCTCTTTGAATCGGTGGACGCGTCGCCTTGGCTTTTTATAGAGCTATCAATCACCGCCAACATACACACTCTGAAGATTTCCCATTCTTGAACATCGTCTCCGGCCCTTTGAAATTTTAACTTCATCCACCCCTTCTCTTTGAACACTTTCGAAAAAAAATGGCAAACTCATCGAACCTTAGCTTAGATTTGAGTCTCAGCAGCGATCCGGTTGCGCCCCGTCAAGGTAATGTATGGCGCCCTTCTTTTTTATCTTCTAACGGTCCTCTTTCAGGTGAAGACTCTGTGATGCAGGACGCCACAACAGCTACAATAGTAGCTAGGAACCTCCTCACTCCAAAAGATAGTAGGCTGCTGTCAGGACGGTCCGATGAGTTGGCCGTTCAAGAGTCCCTCGCACTTAGTGTTCAGTGTGCGAGCTCTGTGTCCAACATGGGCCTACGCCTGCTTGCTCGGTCCCGCCAAGTGGAATCGTTGATGGCAGAGGTGGAAAGACTTAAGCAAGAGATCCAGCAGCTTAAGTACGAGAATAGAAGTTTGCATGTGCTTGCAAATAACTATTCGTCGGGGATGAAGAGGAAGCTTGATGAGCTGCAAGAATCTGAGGGTCGAATTCACAGTGACCGTCAAAGGCTTGCGTCTTATCTCCAGAGGCACCTTTTTCCTGGGTCATCCAGCGCTTGGCCAAGTATTGAGGCCTGGAATGCTCTAGCTCCGATGCCTCCCGCTCCGATGGCTTCCGCTTCTATGCCTCCTGCTTCTATGCCTTCTGCTCCTATGCCTTCCGCTTCTATTCCTTCTGCTTCGACGCCTCGTAGTGGGGCTTCACGTAAACATCCTCTGTGAAGGCTCCATCTTTCTCCATGTTTAGTATCTTTTTATTTTTATTTTATTTTTTATTATTTTTTTTTTATTAACATAAATAAAATCAAACGGCATGGGATTGGTCCTTGAATGGAAGGTGATACTTGAAGTGAACCGGCATTGGTTTGAATTCTAATGTAGGTGCCTGATTCATAAAAAACAACAAGTTAGTATAAAATGTAATGGAATTTGAAAAAAATGACTTGTTTTGTCTGACAAGAACTCAATGACAAACACCACTCCTTTGAAAGTTTCAGGGATATTGGACTTGGCCAGATTGCATGTGATGGTTATGACTTGTCCAATGTCATCAAATTCAACTTCTTTGGGCATTGTTGTCTCAAGTATATCCTCTTTGATGAATTCATGAAATTCCCTACTTTGCACCTTTGGAAGGTCTTCCAAGATGTCTTTTTCACTTTCTTCTTCCTTGGAATTCATGAACCTGCAAGGAATAGGGATATTAGGTGGAATGGGGTTAGAACAAATTGGAACAACCTTACTTGAATTAGATGGCGTAGGAGCAATAAGTGCTTCCGGCAAAGGTGCTTCAAATTCTCCCTTCGGATTTACAATGGTTGAACTAGGGAGTTTGCCTTGGTCGCAAAATTGTCCTACGAACTCCGCTATCTGCCCAATTTGCTTTTCCAAGTGGTCCAACCTTTTGTCTTCTTGTCGAGCCTCATTGTCTTGATTTTGTGAGCCCTGCACCAAACAAATTAATTCGTTAAGCTTTTGATTATAATCTATTGACGAACTTAAGTTTGGTTGGGCATATTGAATATGAGGTTGTGGTGGCTGCCAATATCCTCCTTGTTGAGCATTTTGAGGTTCCCACCACATAGAGTTTGAATGATCACTCCAATCCGAATTGTAAGTATTGGAAAACACGTTATTCCTTGATTGAAGATTCAATATATCAACTCTTTGCACTTGGGACCTTTCCATGAGTTGTGACAAAAGAGAAGCATTATCAAGTGCCATCTAGTACTTGAATTCAACAAACAAAACACAAATAAAAAAAACTAAATCTAAAATACATAACAGAAACAAAAACAATCCAATAGATTAGCAAATTTTCTAATCCCCGGCAACGCGCCAAAATTTGATGCGAGATTTATACGCACACAAATTAAACCCTCTTTTTGTCAATTGTAGTATAAGTATGTAAGTAGGGATCGTTCTGGACCGGGGATTAGGAGGGATTGTTAATCACTTGGATTTGACTCAAAAACGTAAAAACAAAGTTAAAAACGTTCACAAAGACTCAAAGGACTCAAAACAAGTTCAATAGACTCAAAACTGCCTAAAAACACTAACTAGGCAGTTTCTGACCTTAAACCCAATGTTGGACGAATTTAAGATTATGGCTTGATTCAAATGTAAAAACACAATATAAAACACTATACTAGACTCAAAGAATGCAAAACTAAACTTTAAAACACTAAAACAAACCAAAAGACTCAAAACAACACAAACACACTCAAATCTGCCTAAAAACCACTTTCTGGGCAGATTTGAGCACAAACACAAATTTGGACGAAATTAAGTAATAACTTGACTCAAGAACGTAAAAACACAATATAAAACACTAAACTAACTCAAAGAATGTAAAACTAAACACTTAAAACATTAAAACAAACCAAAAGACTCAAACATCACCCAAAACACTCAAAACTGCCTTAAAATCACTTTCTGGGCAGTTTTGAGCACTTTGGTGAATTTGGACGAAATTGGGAAATAAAATGAATCAAAACACTTTAAAACATAAACTAAACAAATTCTAAACACTAAAGAACAAGAAAGTAAAGGGGGGTTTTAAATTGACGAGAATTGAAATAACAAAACAAGTTAATAAACTAAACAGATTGTAAAACGAATTTGATGGAATGGAATGAATGGATGATAGAATGGCTAAGGGGTTCATCTCCATACATGTTATACTTGCATAATAAAATGATTTCCAATTGCATTTCAATAAACCATGAAACTCAACACCCCGGGTTAACCGTGATGCACTAATTAACCTTCAAATCTTCCTAACGTTATTGAATTGGATGGGTTAGCGCATACAACAATTCAAAACATTCCCCACAAATCCTCAACATGAATGCATAGAAGAGATACAAGCAAGAATCATTACGCTCTATGAAAATTATAAGTGTTGACGAGGCATTCATTACTATGGATTGCATGAAACTTATGCCAAGAATTTGTTTAACGCGATTGTTTATAAGCAACCTCCACTACTTGTGAATATAAGTTGATAACGATTAGGTGAAACTTACTTATATTCTAGCGTCATATTCATGCATGAAAATTAAGCGCGCATTCTCAATAAACATACATAAATAAGTCATCAATCAAACGGTTAAACAAATTGAATCCACAACTTATGAAACGCAATTAGAAGTATTCAAATCAAAATGCAAGCATAAACATATATTCGAATCACCCCCTAACCAAGGGGGGTTTAGTTCCTCATGGTACAAAACAAAGAGAATCAAAGAAACACCTAAACATTCCAACAATTCAAACTTGAATTGTATGAACGTTTAGGCCCTCTTATCTTCCATTCCTCATTCGTACAAAACAAAGAGCATTGAAATTAAACATTGAAATCAAAGAAACACCTAAACATTCCAACAACTCAAACTTGAATTGTGTGAACGTTTAGGCACTCTTCTCTTCCTCGTTGTTGTATCACAAGGTCTAAGGTGAGTTTTGGTGGTGTGAATGGTTTGGGGAGTGGTTGGAGTGGCTGCAATGGAGGAGAAAAGTGTTTTGGTGGCTGCTATGATGAAATGGATGGGAGTGTGATAGGAGCATATTCATGCGACTTAAATGGCTTGTTCTCGTGCATTTACGTTATGTTTCTTTAGTTATTTTAGTACTTTAAGCTATTTTCATGTGTTTGTAGGTCCAAAGGGCTAAAGGAGCAAAAAGATGCATTTTGGAGACTTTTGGAGCACTTTTGGGCTAAGGACGGATAGCTTATGCTTGAAGCCAAAGTGTTGGACGAAATTGAAGACCTAATTGGAGCCAAAGTGTTGGAACCTTGTTCTCTTTAGTTTTAGGACATTTAAACCTTTCCTAATCCCAATCATGCCATGCATAACACACATCCATTCTAACACATTGTCATTGCACATGCATTTCCTTCATTAGTTAACCCACATGCACTTATCACTTATCATCACCACATATCATATCACTTAATCACTTATCACTTATCATCACCACTTAACCACTTATCATATCATAACCACATATCATATCACTTATCACTTATCACTTAACATATCATCCACCTACTTCACCTACAACATCCACCTACTTCACCTACAACATCCACCTACTTCACCTACAACATACATCCACTTCACCTACAACATCCACCTACTTCACCTACAACATCCACCTACTTCACCTACAACATCCACTTCACCTACAACATCCACCTACTTCACCTACAACATCCACCTACTTCACCTACAAATGACATAGCCATATGTTCCCTCCACTACTCCTATAAATACCCTTGCATTCATTCATTCATGGACATCTCATTTTCATACACAACTCACCACAAACACATCCTTTTCTCTCTTAGCCGTGAGTCTCCCTTAGAATCCAAAAACCATCTTTCCATTTCCATCACTCCTCACTCCATTCCACACTTCCATTCTCCCAAACCAACTATCCTTAGACCTTATGCTACAATAAAGAGGAAGAGAAGAGGGCCTAAACGTTCATACAATTCAAATTTGAGTTGTTGGAATGTTTAGGCGTTTCTTTGATTTCAATGTTTAATTTCAATTCTCTTTGTTTTGTATGAGGAACTAAACCCCCCTTTAGCTAGGGGGTGATTCGAAATTATGTTTATGTTTGTAATATGATTTGATTACTTTTAATTACGTTTCATAAATTGTGAATTCAATTTGTTTAACTGTTTGATTGATAACCTATTTATGTATGTTTATTAAGAATGAACGCTTAATTTTCATGCATGAATTTGACGCTAGAATATAAGTGAGTTTCACATAATAGTTATGAACTTATATTCACAAGTAGTGGAGGTTGCTTATAAACAATCGCGTTAAACAAATTCTTGGCATAAGTTTCATGCAATCATAGTAACGAATGCCTCGTCAACACTTATAGTTTTCATGATGCTTAATGATTCTTGCTTGTTTCTCTATTATGCAATTCATGTAGGGAACTTGTGAGGAATGCTTTGGGTTGTCGTATGCAATCATCCAACTCATTAACTTAAGGAAAACTTGACGGTTAATTTAAGCGGACCTAATTAACCCGGGGTGTTGAGAATTCATGGTTTGTTGAAATGCAATTGGAAATCTTTTTATTATGCAAGTGTAACATGTATGGAGATGAACCCCTTAGCTATTCTATCATCCATTCATTCCATTTCATCAATTCCATATTTACATTCTGTTTTAATTTGTTCATTTAATTTAATTTCGTATAAACTTAAATCCCCCTTTACTTTATTGTTCAATTTAATTAGAAATCAATTTAGTTTATGTTTTAAAGTATTTTTGAATTCTTTGAGTCTAGCATAGTGTTTTATATTGTGTTTTTACGTTTTTGAGTCAAATCCAAGTGATTAACAATCCCTCCTAATCCCCGGTCCAGAACGATCCCTACTTGCACCTATACTACAATTTGACAAAAAGAGGGTTTAATTTGTGCGCGTATAAAACTCGCATCAAATTTTGGCGCCGTTGCCGGGGATTAGAAAATTTGCTAATCCCTTGGATTGTTTGTTTCTGTATTGTCTTTTAGATTTAGTTTTTTTTATTTGTGTTTTGTTTGTTAAGAACAAGATGGCACTTGATAATGCTTCTCTTTTGTCACAACTCATGGAAAGGTCCCAAATGCAAAGAGTTGATATATTTAATCTTCAATCAAGGAATAACGTGTTTTCCAATACTTACAATTCGGATTGGAGTGATCATTCAAACTCTATGTGGTGGGAACCTCAAAATGCTCAACAAGGAGGATATTGGCAGCCACCACAACCTCATATTCAATATGCCCAACCAAATTTATGTTCATCAATAAATTATAATCAAAAGCTTGATGAATTAATTTGTTTGGTGCAGGGCTTACAAAATCAAGACAATGAGGCTCAACAAGAAGGATATTGGCAGCCGTATGAGGAGCTCTATTCAACGCCTATGCAGCCACCACAACCTGCCCAAAGTAATGTAGGTAATTCAAATGATAATGATACGATTTTTCAAATACTTACTACTCTGGAAAAGCAAATTGGGCAGATAGCGGAGTTCGAAGGACAATTTTGCGACCAAGGCGAACTCCCTAGTTCAACCATTGCAAATCAGAAGGGAGAATTTGAAACTGCCAAGGAAATCATGTTGAGCAGTGACAAGGAGGTTGGAACGGACCCTCAACCATCAAAATCAAATCACAAGGAAGAGGAATACACCCAACCCACGGAAAGGGTGGAAACACCTTTACCGGAGGCTCCTATTGCTCCTATGCCATCTAATACAGGTATGGTTGTTCCAAATTTCATTATTTTTAACCCTATTCCTTGCAGATTCATGACTTCCAAGGAAGAAGAAGGTGAAAAAGACATCTTGGAAGCCCTTCCAAAGGTGACAAGTAGGGAATGTCATGAATCCATCAAAGAGGACGTTCTTGAAACCACAAAATCCAAAGAAGTTAAATTTGATGACATTGGACAAGTAATAACCATCACTTGCAATCTGGCCAAGTCCAATATCCCTGAAACTTTCAAAGGAGTGGTATTTGTCATTGAGTTCTTGTCGGACAAAACAAGTAAGTATTTTTTTCCAAATTCCATTAGATTTTATACTAACTTGCTATTTTTTTTGAATCAGGCACCTACACTAGAATTCAAACCAATGCCGGTTCACTTCAAGTATCACCTTCCATTCAAGGACCAATTCCATGCCGTTTGATTTTATTTATGTTAATAATAAAAAAATAAAAAAATAAAAAAATAAAAAAAAAGAAAAAGAAAAAAAGAAAGATACTAAACATGGAGAAAGGTGGAGCTTCACAAAGGTTGTTTGCGTGAAGTCCCACTACGAGGCGCAGAAGCGGAAGGCGCAGAAGCGGGAGGCATAGAAGCGGGAGGCATCGAAGCGGAAGGCATCGGAGCGGGAGGCATCGGAGCTAGAGCATTCCAGGCCTCAATACTTGGCCAAGCGCTGGATGACCCAGGAAAAAGGTGCCTCTGGAGATAAGACGCAAGCCTTTGACGGTCACTGTGAATTCGACCCTCAGATTCTTGCAGCTCATCAAGCTTCCTCTTCATCCCCGACGAATAGTTATTTGCAAGCACATGCAAACTTCTATTCTCGTACTTAAGCTGCTGGATCTCTTGCTTAAGTCTTTCCACCTCTGCCATCAACGATTCCACCTGACGGGAGCGGGCAAGCAGGCGTAGGCCCATGTTGGACACAGAGCTCGCACACTGAACACTAAGTGCGAGGGACTCTTGAACGGCCAACTCATCGGACCGTCCTGACAGCAGCCTACTATCTTTTGGAGTGAGGAGGTTTTTAGCTACTATTGTAGCTGTTGTGGCGTCCTGCATCACAGAGTCTTCACCTGAAAGAGGACCGTTAGAAGATAAAAAAGAAGGGCGCCATACATTACCTTGACGGGGCGCAACCGGATCGCTGCTGAGACTCAAATCTAAGCTAAGGTTCGATGAGTTTGCCATTTTTTTTTTCAAAAGTGTTCAAAGAGAAGGGGTGGATGGAGTTAAAAATTTCACAAAGGGCCGGAGTCGAGTTTCAGGAATGGGAAATCTTCAGAGTGTGTATGTTGGCGGTGATCGATAGCTCTATAAAATGCCAAGGCAACGCGTCCACCGATTCAAAGAGCCGGATTTTCCGGCGTAAGTTAGGCGACGCTCCCTCGGCTTTTCAGAAAACGCGTTCAACTTTGTCAAAAGATTTCTGACAAAGCTGAAAACACGTGGAGGCCATCATCGCAACTACACGTCTTTAGCCGACAAGCGCAAAGTTCGGCGACGCTTTCTCTGCTTTTCAGAAAACGCGTGCAGCTTTGTCAAAAGGAGCCGCATCTGCACTACCACGTGTCGTTCAGAAAGAGAAGGGGCGTCGTTCAGAAATCGAAGGGGCACCTGCTCAGAAATCGAAGAGGCGTATTCAAAGATCGAAGAGGCGCCACTATTTCAAAAAGCCGGAATTGCGGGATCAAAACGTTTGTCGACAAGGGTAAAAAGTACCACCACTTGATATTATCTCTATATATGTCGACCTTCGTCTTTTATGGCAGGGCAAACCTGAAGAAAATGCCCAACTCTCCCTCACCTCTGAGGGTGCACTCCCAGCAAAGCCTTTCAAAATACTCAATTCTTTCTTCTTCCCCAAAGATGATACCAGATGCCTGGAGTACATATGACCCAGGAGGAAATGGCGGATTGAAGCATGTGCTGATTCATTCACCGCTTCTTCAAAGCAAAGGTATCTCATATCATCAAGGTCAAAAGCAAAAGTATCTCATATCATGCTCTTTCCCTGTCTTTTTCTTTGTCCTTGTTCTTACTCGCATGGCAAAGTAAAAGAAGCAATCAGCCGGCACTTGGAGTCAATCTTCCGATCTGGAGCCAACTGCCTGGAATCTATTCCTGATTGCTTACCTAGCGTTGCTCTCGAGTAGTCATCTTCAACGGTTGATACACTTCCGGAGAAGGGACCACTTCTGCAAAGGGGAGCGAGTAAGGCAAGTGAAAATGATACATTGAAGCATGTGGAGACAAACATAGGCTGAGTTATCCTCCAACCCTTTTCAATACGAATTGGAAAGATTGAACAAAGAAACAGACCAAAAGGGTAAGCTCAGACCTTCGGGGGAGACCAAAAAAACCATCCTGCTGCCCAGTTCAAGAAGTAGCACAAAGGAAAATCAATGATGGGCGGAAACCAGTTCGAGAGTAAGCCTGTGGAATCATCAAGATCAAGCCTCAATGCAATCAACAAAGAGAAGAGGGAATTTACACTCCATAACCAGATTTGCGTCCCTAAACTCTTCTCTTTGTTAATTACATTCTGCCATGTTTAGTATGTTTAGTTGTTGTTTGTGTGTTTACTTATGTTTTGTGTGAATCTATGCTTAAAACATTGAGGACAATGTTTGATTTAAGTGTGGGGGGGGTAACTAATGTTGTTAATGCAAATTCGTGGGATTTTATCACCCATAACTTCAAATGTTGTTCCTTGCTGTTTTAAGGTGTTTTTAAGTTGTTTTAGAGTGTTTTAGTATGTTTTGTTTTTATAACTCCGAAAAGCACATAAAAATTTGAAAAATTGTTTTGAAAAGCCTAAAAAGAGTGTTTTGAGTCGTTTTTGTGAGTTTGTGTCTTAGGGTACCTTCCAACACAATGATAAGGATTTGGTTTGTAATTGCATGACTGTTAAAAAGAGTTATAAACATAGAGAAAAGTTTGATTTACTCTTGGTTTATGCTTAGTTATGGTTATAATGTATGACTTCACATGCAATCATAAAAGAAAAATTCGTTTTTGTAACATGCTTGAAGGAAGGAACTCAAACAAACGCTACAACCCTGTGAGACTCGAGCCATTACCTTCTTTGGAGAGTTATTTTCTGTGATTCTTTGTTTTCTAAAGTTGTTGAATGATCTCATTATTCCTTGCTTGGTTGCTACTTAGAATGCAATTGTATCATGATAGAACTAAATGCTAGAACTTATATCTGTTTCATTCAAAGCATGATATTGAGTTGCATAACATATATCAAGATGAAGTTGTGTAGTTGCCACCATAGCCAAATAGCCTTACTTCCCATATTTCGTATATATTGTAAGTCTTAACACCGTTGAGCCTCGTTTAACCTATTTTCTTTGCTAACCATATCACCCCTTACCTAGCCTAGATTAGGACCATCCGTACCCTTGTTCTTAAAAGATAGTGAGCATGACTTAAATGAATTCCTTTTGAGTACATTTTGCAAGAAAATGAGTGTGGGGGAGTAAAAGTTTGTTCTTAAGTTTGTATGTTTTGAGAGTCAAAAGAAAAGAAAAAAAAAAAAAAATTGGGAAAAACATATGAAAAAGAAAAACAGAAAAGAAGAGAAAAGAAAGAAAGAAAAAAAAAAAAAAAAGAGCTTGTTCCCCCTTGTTGTTCAAAAGTTGAGTTTTCATTCAAAAGTGAATTCTACGTTAATTCAAATGCTTTGCTCGCTATTTCTTTAAGAACCTTTGTTTTCCATATACCTTCTTTGTTAGCCAAATACCTTTAGCCCCGTTACACCCCTTTGACTTCTATCTTGATCGTTATGTGTTCAATAATGTGGAGTTTGAAATTGATATGAGCTTATGGAATCACTGGTTCTCATTCTAAGTAGTAGCATTCCATTCATGAGATCATATTCATGTCATTATCGTAAATCCAGAAAATGCTTTCCTTGTTATAACATATGTGAGTGTTCGTCTACATGTTTACATCAATCTTCTCACATATAACTAGTGTAGGGTGTGTAGTCAGAAAATCTGTGTGAAAAACGAGTGCATATCTTGTAAGGATTTGAGCAATTTCTCTAAGGCATGTTACTACATTCGAAATGTGTTTTAAATGCTTAATTGTGAACTAGTATGTGGTGACTATGATTAAGAATGTACTTAAGTGTAATGATGGCAAAAATCTGTGGGAATGATGATTTTTAACTTGTCATGTGCTTTGGAAATCCCTAAGACGGTTGTTGGAAGGTTTAGGTTGTGTTTTACTTGTTTTGTTTCGTTTGGTTTTGTTTTGTTTTTCTTTCTGTTTTGCTCGAGGACTAGCAAAAGATAAGTGTGGGGGTATTTGATAGGAGCATATTCATGCGACTTAAATGGCTTGTTCTCGTGCATTTACGTTATGTTTCTTTAGTTATTTTAGTACTTTAAGCTATTTTCATGTGTTTGTAGGTCCAAAGGGCTAAAGGAGCAAAAAGATGCATTTTGGAGACTTTTGGAGCACTTTTGGGCTAAGGACGGATAGCTTATGCTTGAAGCCAAAGTGTTGGACGAAATTGAAGACCTAATTGGAGCCAAAGTGTTGGAACCTTGTTCTCTTTAGTTTTAGGACATTTAAACCTTTCCTAATCCCAATCATGCCATGCATAACACACATCCATTCTAACACATTGTCATTGCACATGCATTTCCTTCATTAGTTAACCCACATGCACTTATCACTTATCATCACCACATATCATATCACTTAATCACTTATCACTTATCATCACCACTTAACCACTTATCATATCATAACCACATATCATATCACTTATCACTTATCACTTAACATATCATCCACCTACTTCACCTACAACATCCACCTACTTCACCTACAACATCCACCTACTTCACCTACAACATACATCCACTTCACCTACAACATCCACCTACTTCACCTACAACATCCACCTACTTCACCTACAACATCCACTTCACCTACAACATCCACCTACTTCACCTACAACATCCACCTACTTCACCTACAAATGACATAGCCATATGTTCCCTCCACTACTCCTATAAATACCCTTGCATTCATTCATTCATGGACATCTCATTTTCATACACAACTCACCACAAACACATCCTTTTCTCTCTTAGCCGTGAGTCTCCCTTAGAATCCAAAAACCATCTTTCCATTTCCATCACTCCTCACTCCATTCCACACTTCCATTCCCCCAAACCAACTATCCTTAGACCTTATGCTACAATAAAGAGGAAGAGAAGAGGGCCTAAACGTTCATACAATTCAAATTTGAGTTGTTGGAATGTTTAGGCGTTTCTTTGATTTCAATGTTTAATTTCAATTCTCTTTGTTTTGTATGAGGAACTAAACCCCCCTTTAGCTAGGGGGTGATTCGAAATTATGTTTATGTTTGTAATATGATTTGATTACTTTTAATTACGTTTCATAAATTGTGAATTCAATTTGTTTAACTGTTTGATTGATAACCTATTTATGTATGTTTATTAAGAATGAACGCTTAATTTTCATGCATGAATTTGACGCTAGAATATAAGTGAGTTTCACATAATAGTTATGAACTTATATTCACAAGTAGTGGAGGTTGCTTATAAACAATCGCGTTAAACAAATTCTTGGCATAAGTTTCATGCAATCATAGTAACGAATGCCTCGTCAACACTTATAGTTTTCATGATGCTTAATGATTCTTGCTTGTTTCTCTATTATGCAATTCATGTAGGGAACTTGTGAGGAATGCTTTGGGTTGTCGTATGCAATCATCCAACTCATTAACTTAAGGAAAACTTGACGGTTAATTTAAGCGGACCTAATTAACCCGGGGTGTTGAGAATTCATGGTTTGTTGAAATGCAATTGGAAATCTTTTTATTATGCAAGTGTAACATGTATGGAGATGAACCCCTTAGCTATTCTATCATCCATTCATTCCATTTCATCAATTCCATATTTACATTCTGTTTTAATTTGTTCATTTAATTTAATTTCGTATAAACTTAAATCCCCCTTTACTTTATTGTTCAATTTAATTAGAAATCAATTTAGTTTATGTTTTAAAGTATTTTTGAATTCTTTGAGTCTAGCATAGTGTTTTATATTGTGTTTTTACGTTTTTGAGTCAAATCCAAGTGATTAACAATCCCTCCTAATCCCCGGTCCAGAACGATCCCTACTTGCACCTATACTACAATTTGACAAAAAGAGGGTTTAATTTGTGCGCGTATAAAACTCGCATCAGAGTGCATGTGCAATGTTTTAAAGGATGGAATGCATGTGACTATGATGGAAATCTGATGGGAACTCATGGCAAGGATTATTTCTGGTGGTGAATGGGTGTATGTTTGAATGATTAAAGGGACATGTGGGTTGGAAATGATGAAGGAAATGCATGTGAGTGACAACTAGATATGTTGATGAATGCATGTGGAATGTTTGTGGTGAGTGAATGTGGTGGTGAATGTGGCTGATTTGATTTATGGAAGATGCATGTGGATTAAAGGTGAGTGAATGATTATGGAATGCAATCTGAAATGGGAGATGGAATGGGATGTTTTGCATGTGAATTAAAGAGTAAATGCATGTGAATTAAAGAGTGAATGCATGTGCAATGACAGCTAGGTTGAATATGCATGTGGAATGGCTGATTTATTTGAAGATGCATGTGCAATGAAGTGGAATGACAGCTAGGTTATGATGATGAATGCATGTGGCTGATTTAATTGAATAGGAAAGCATGTGGATTTAATGGTTTAAAGGGTGAATGCATGTGGATGCATGTGTTGATGAATGGGATTAGGAAAGGTTTAAATGTCCTAAAACTAAAGGGAACAAGGTTCCAACACTTTGGTCTTCAATTAGGTCTTCAATTTCGTCCAACACTTTGGCTCCAAGCATAAGCTATCCATCCTTAGCCCAAAAGTGCTCCAAAAGTCTCAAAAATGCATCTTTTTGCTCCTTTAGCCCTTTGGACCTACAAACACACGAAAATAGCTTAAAGTACTAAAATAACTAAAGAAACATAACGTAAATGCACGAGAACAAGCCATTTAAGTCGCATGAATATGCTCCTATCAGTGTTGACGAGGCATTCGTAACTATGAAAGCGCATGATACTTATGCCAAGAATTTACTTAACATAATTGCGACCAACAATCTTAACTACTCATGGATGTGAGTTCCCAACGATTAGGTGAAGTTCCCTCATATCCTAGCATCATGTTTGTGCATGCAAATCAAGCGTGCACTCTCAATTCATATACATAGGCAAGTTTTAATTAAAATAGATAAGTAAATTGAATTCATCATTCATGAAATCACAACTGAAAGTAATCAAATCATCATGCAAATATAACCATGGTTTCGAAATTCCCCCCTAGCCAAAGGGGGGATTAGTTCCTCATGCTTGCACAACAAAAAGTATTGAATTTAAACATTGAAATCATAAGAAAGAATACACCTAAATGCTCAGCAATCCAAGATGAATTCGATGCACAGATTGGCTCCTCTTCCTCCTCCTTGTTGCGGCACAAAGTGTGGGTGCTGGAATTGGTGGTTTTGGATGGTGTTTCCTTGTTTAGAGGGATGGAGGATGGTTGATTATGGTGGGGAAGGTGCGGCAGAGGTGTATGGATGTGTAGGGAGATGTGTGGATGTGTAGAATGGAGAATGGAGGTGCGGCACAAGGGTTTCTTGATAGGAGCATATTTAGGCGACTTACTTAGCTTGTTTTCGTGCATTTATATTGTTAATTCATAGTTGTTTTTGGCTTTTAAGCCATTTTCGTGTGTTTTTAGGTTCATGTGGCTAAGGAAGCAAAAAGATGCATTTTGGAGCATTTTGGAGCAAAATTGGACTTGGAATGGATAGCTTATGTTTGGAGCAAAAGGAATGGACGAAATTGAAGGATTCCTAATCCATTGCAGCCACATGCTTTCACATGCATAAATCAGCCACATGCATCTCCCATCACCATATCAGATTTCCATCATATTCACATGCATTCCATCCTTTAAAACATTGCACATGCACTCCCTTTAATTAATTAAGCCACATGCACTCCCATCCATTTCATCATTGCAGCCAACACATGCTTTCACATGCATTTTCAGATTGTCCCCTTGCACATGCAGCCACATATTCATTGCACATGCAATTCCAACCCACATGCATCCTTTAATCATTCAAACATGCAGCCACATTCCCTCCTAGCTGTCATGTTCCCCCCATTTCACCTATAAATAAGCATTCATTCTCATTCATTCTAATTCACTCTTCCATATTCCAGAAATTCGTCAAAACCTCTCCACACCCTTGCAGCAGCCACCAAAACACTTTTCTCCTCCATTGCAGCCACTCCAACCACTCCCCAAACCATTCACACCATCAAACTATCCTTAGACCTTGTGCTACAACGAAGAGGAAGATAAGAGGGCCTAAACGTTCATACAATTCAAGTTTGAGTTGTTGGAATGTTTAGGTGTTTCTTTGATTTCAATGTTTAATTTCAATGCTATTTGTTTTGTACGAATGAGGAATGGAAGAGAAGAGGGCCTAAACGTTCATACAATTCAAGTTTGAGTTGTTGGAATGTTTAGGTGTTTCTTTGATTCTCTTTGTTTTGTACCATGAGGAACTAAACCCCCCTTGGTTAGGGGGTGATTCGAATATATGTTTATGCTTGCATTTTGATTTGAATACTTCTAATTGCGTTTCATAAGTTGTGGATTGATGCGAGATTTATACGCACACAAATTAAACCCTCTTTTCGTCAAATTGTAGTATATGTATAAGTAGGGATCGTTCTGGACCGGGGATTAGGAGGGATTGTTAACCACTTGGATTTTACTCAAAAACGTAAAATAACAATATGAAACACTATACTAGACTCAAAGAATTCAAAATTAAACTTTAAAACACTAAGACAAACCAAAAGACTCAAAACAACACAAACACACTCAAATCTGCCTAAAAACCACTTTCTGGGCAGATTTGAGCACAAACACAAATTTGGACGAAATTAAGTAATAACTTGACTCAAGAACGTAAAAACACAATATAAAACACTAAACTAACTTAAAGAATGTAAAACTAAACACTTAAAACATTAAAACAAACCAAAAGACTCAAACATCACCCAAAACACTCAAAACTGCCTAAAAATCACTTTCTGGGCAGTTTTGATCACTTTGGTGAATCTGGACGAAATTGGAAAATAAAATGAATCAAAACACTTAAAAGCACAAACTAAATTGATTTCTAACTAAATTGGACATTAAAGTAAAGGGGGATTTAGATTTATACGAAAATTGAAATAACAAAACAAGTTAATAAACTAAACAGATTGTAAAACGAATTTGATGGAATGGAATGAATGGATGATAGAATGGCTAAGGGGTTCATCTCCATACATGTTATACTTGCATAATAAAATGATTTCCAATTGCATTTCAATAAACTATGATACTCAACACCCCAAGTTAGCCGTGATGCACTAATTAACCTTCAAATCTTCCTAACGTTATTGAATTGGATGATGCATACGACAATTCAAAACATTCCCCACAAGTCCTCAACATGAATGCATAGAAGAGGTACAAGCAAGAATCATTACGCTCTATGAAAATTATAAGTGTTGACGAGGCATTCGTTACTATGGATTGCATGAAACTTATGCCAAGAATTCATTTAACGCGATTGTTTATAAGCAACCTCCACTACTTGTGAATATAAGTTCATAACGATTAGGTGAATATAAGTTCAATCAAACAGTTAAACGAATTGAATCCACAACTTATGAAACGCAATTAGAAGTATTCAAATCAAAATGCAAGCATAAACATATATTCGAATCACCCCCTAACCAAGGGGGGTTTAGTTCATCATGGTACAAAACAAAGAGAATCAAAGAAACGCCTAAACATTCCAACAACTCAAACTTGAATTGTATGAACGTTTAGGCCCTCTTATCATCCATTCCTCATTCGTACAAAACAAAGAGCATTGAAATTAAACATTGAAATCAAAGAAACACCTAAACATTCCAACAACTCAAACTTGAATTGTATGAACGTTTAGGCACTCTTCTCTTCCTCTTCGTTGTAGCACAAGGTCTAGGGATAGTTTGATGGTGTGAATGGTTTGGGGAGTGGTTGGAGTGGCTGCAATAGAGGAGAAAAGTGTTTTGGTGGCTGCTGCAAGGGTGTGGAGAGATTTTGACGAATTTCTGGAATATGGAAGAGTGCATGAGAATGAATGCTTATTTATAGGTGAAATGGGGGGAACATGACAGCTAGGAGGGAATGTGGCTGCATGTTTGAATGATTAAAGGATGCATGTGGGTTGAAATTGCATGTGCAATGAATATGTGGCTGCATGTGCAAGGAGACAATCTGAAAATGCATGTGAAAGCATGTGTTGGCTGCAATGATGAAATGGATGGGAGTGCATGTGGCTTAATTAATTAAAGGGAGTGCATGTGCAATGTTTTAAAGGATGGAATGCATGTGAATATGATGGAAATCTGATATGGTGATGGGAGATGCATGTGGCTGATTTATGCATGTGAATGCATGTGGCTGCAATGGATTAGGAATCCTTCAATTTTGTCCATTCCTTTTGCTCCAAACATAAGCTATCCATTCCAAGTCCAATTTTGCTCCAAAATGCATCTTTTTGCTTCCTTAGCCATATGAACCTAAAAACACACGAAAATTGCTTAAACGACTAAAACAACTATGAATTAACAATATAAATGCACGAAAACAAGCTAAGTAAGTCGCCTAAATATGCTTCTATCATGGATTCAATTCGTTTAACTGTTTGATTGATAACTTATTTATGTATGTTCATTGAGAGTGCACACTTAATTTTCATGCATGAATATGACGCTAGAATATAAGTGAGTTTCACCTAATCGTTATGAACTTATATTCACAAGTAGTGGAGGTTGCTTATAAACAATCGCGTTAAACAAATTCTTGGCATAAGTTTCATGCGTATTCCATAGTAACGAATGCCTCGTCAACACTTATAATTTTCATAGAGCGTAATGATTCTTGCTTGTATCTCTTCTATGCATTCATGTTGAGGACTTGTGGGGAATGTTTTGAATTGTTGTATGCGCTAACCCATCCAATTCAATAACGTTAGGAAGATTTGAAGGTTAATTAGTGCATCACGGTTAACCCGGGGTGTTGAGTTTCATGGTTTATTGAAATGCAATTGGAAATCATTTTATTATGCAAGTATAACATGTATGGAGATGAACCCCTTAGCCATTCTATCATCCATTCATTCCATTCCATCAAATTCGTTTTACAATCTGTTTAGTTTATTAACTTGTTTTGTTATTTCAATTTTCGTATAAATCTAAATCCCCCTTTACTTTAATGTCCAATTTAGTTAGAAATCAATTTAGTTTGTGCTTTTAAGTGTTTTGATTCATTTTATTTCCCAATTTCGTCCAGATTCACCAAAGTGCTCAAAACTGCCCAGAAAGTGATTTTAAGGCAGTTTTGAGTGTTTTGGGTGATGTTTGAGTCTTTTGGTTTGGTTTAATGTTTTAAAGCTTAGTTTTACATTCTTTGAGTCTAGTTTAGTGTTTTATATTACGTTTTTACGTTTGTGATTCAATTTGTTACATAAATTCGTCCAAAGTACTCAAAGTGCTCAAAACTGCCCAGAAAGTGATTTTAAGGCAGTTTTGAGTGTTTTGGGTAATGTTTGAGTCTTTTGGTTTGTTTTAGTGTTTTAAAGTTTAGTTTTACATTCTTTGAGTCTAGTTTAGTGTTTTATATTACGTTTTTACGTTTGTGATTCAATTTGTTACATAAATTCGTCCAAAGTACTCAAAGTGCTCAAAACTGCCCAGAAAGTGATTTTAAGGCAGTTTTGAGTGTTTTGGGTAATGTTTGAGTCTTTTGGTTTGTTTTAGTGTTTTAAAGTTTAGTTTTGCATTCTTTGAGTCTAGTATAGTGTTTCATATTGTTATTTTACGTTTTTGAGTCAAATCCAAGTGGTTAACAATCCCTCCTAATCCCCGGTCCAGAACGATCCCTACTTGCACCTATACTACAATTTGACGAAAAGAGGGTTTAATTTGTGTGCGTATAAATTCCCGCATCAAATTTTGGCGCCGTTGCCGGGGATTAGCAACTTTGCTAATCCTTTGGATTGTTATTTTCGTTTTGTTTTTAGTTTTTGATTTGTGTTTTATTTGTTGAATTCAAGTACTAGAGAAGAACAACATGGCACTTGATAATGCTTCTCTTTTGTCACAGCTCATGGAACGGTCCCAAATGCAAAACGTTGATATATTTGATCTTCCATCAAGGAATAACGTGTTTTCCAATACTTACAATTCAGATTGGAGTGATCATTCAAACTCTATGTGGTGGGAAGCTCAACATGTTCAAGAAGAAGGATATTGGCAGCCACCACAACCTCATATTCAATATGCCCAACCAAATTCAAGTTCGTCAATAGATTATAATCAAAAGCTTAATGAATTAATTTGTTTGGTGCAGGGCTCACAAAATCAAGAGAATGAGGCTCAACAAGAAGAATATTGGCAGCCATATGAGGAGTTCTATTCAACGCCTATGCAGACACCACAAAGGTTGGACCTCTTGGAAAAGCAAATTGGGCAGATCGCGGAGTTCGTAGGACAGTTTCGAGACCAAGGCGAACTCCCTAGTTCAACCATTGAAAACTCGAAGGAAGATTTTGAAATCCATAATGCTATCACTTTGGGAAGTGCTATGGAGGTTGGAGCTGACCTAAAAATGTCTAAACATAGCCTAGAAGTGGATGAGGAGTTGCAATTTGAGGAAGAGGAATACACCCAACCCACGGCAAGGGTGGAAACACCTTTGCCGGAGGCACCTATTGCTCCTACGCCATCTAATTCAAGTAAGGTTGTTCCAAATTTAATTAATTCTAACCCCATTCCACCTAATATCCCTATTCCTTGCAGGTTCATGAATTCCAAGGAAGAAGAAAGTGAAAAAGACATCTTGGAAGCACTTCCAAAGGTGCAAAGTAGGGAATATCATGAATTCATCAAAGAGGACGTTCTTGAGGCAAACAAACCCAAAGAAGTTGAATTTTATGACACAAGACAAGGACCAATCCTCACATCAAATCTGTCCAAGGGCAAAGTTCCTGAAATGTTCAAAGAAGATGTGTTTATCCTTGAGTTCATGTCGGAGCACATAAGTAAGCCACCTCCTCCAATTTCAATTTTCTTTTATACTAACATGTTGTTAATGATTCAGGCATCCAATCTTGAATTTAAACCATTACCGGATCATTTCAAGTATCACCGCCCATTCAAAGATAAATTCCATGCCGATTGATTCAGAATAAAAAAAAAAAAAAAAAAAAAAAAAAAGAGAAAAAAAATAAAATAAAGCAGATGTAGCCTTCACAGAGGTTGTTTGCTTGAAGCCCCACTACGTGGCATTACTCTTGAAGCGGAAGGCGTAGGAGCAGAAGACATAGGAGCAGAAGGCATCGGAACGGAAGGCATCGAAGCGGAAGGCATCGGAGCGGGAGGCATCGGAGCTAGAGCATTCCAGGCCTCAATACTTGGCCAAGCGCTGGATGACCCAGGAAAAAGGTGCCTCTGGAGATAAGTCGCAAGCCTTTGACGGTCACTGTGAATTCGACCCTCAGATTCTTGCAGCTCATCAAGCTTCCTCTTCATCCCCGACGAATAGTTATTTGCAAGCACATGCAAACTTCTATTCTCGTACTTAAGCTGCTGGATCTCTTGCTTAAGTCTTTCCACCTCTGCCATCAATGATTCCACCTGACGGGACCGAGCAAGCAGGCGTTGGCCCATGTTGGACACAGAACTCGCACACTGAACACTAAGTACGAGGGTCTCTTGAACGGCCAACTCATCGGACCGTCCTGACAGCAGCCTACTATCTTTTGGAGTGAGGAGGTTCTTAGCTACTATTGTAGCTGTTGTGGCGTCCTGCATCACGGAGTCTTCACCTGTAAGAAGACCGTTAGAAGATAAAAAAGAAGGGCGCCATACGTTACCTTGACGCGGCGCGCCCGTATCACTGCTAAGGCTCAATTCCAAGCTAAGGTTCGATGAGTTTGCCATTTTTCAAAAGTGTTCAAAGAGAAGGGATGGAGTTAAATTTCAAAGGGCCGGAGTCGATTTTCAAGAATGGGAAATCTTCAGAGTGTGTTTGTTGTGGTGATCGATAGCTCAATAAAAAAGCCAAAGCGACGCGTCCACCGATTCAAAAAGCCGGAATTTCCGGCGTAATTTAGGCAACGCTTTCTCGGCTTTTCAGAAGACACGTTCAACTTTGTCAAAAGAATTCTTCTTTTCAGACAACACGTGGAGGCCATCACCGCAACTACACATCTTTAGCCGACAAGCGCAAAGTTCGGCGATGCTTTCTCTACTTTTCAGAAAACGCGTGCAGCTTTGTCAAAAGGAGCCGCATACGCACTACTACGTGTCGTTCAGAAAGCAAAGGGGCGTCGTTCAGAAATCGAAGGGGCGCCTGCTCAGAAATCGAAGAGGCGTCGTTCAGATATCGAAGAGAAATTTGTCGACAAGGGTAAAAACACAGTACCACCACTTGATATTATCTCTATATATGTTGACCTTCGTCTTTTATGGCAAGGCATACCTGAAAAAAATGCCCAACTCTCTCTCACCTCTGAGGGCGCACTCCCAGCAAAGCCTCTTGAAATACTCAATTTTTTCTCCCCCAAAGAAGATACCAGAAACCTGGAGTACAAATGAGGCAGAAGGAAACGGTCGATCGAAGCATGTGGAGACAACCACAACAAATACATGTGCTGCTTCATTCGCCGTTTCTTCAAAAGCAAAGGTATCTCATATCATCAAGGTCTAAAGCAAAAGTATCTCATATCATGCTCTTTCCCTGTCTTTTTCTTTGTCCTTGTTCTTACTCGCATGGCAAAGTGAAAGAAGCAATCAGCCGGCACTTGGAGTCAATCTTCCGATCTGGAGCCAACTGCCTGGAATCTATTCCTGATTGCTTACCTAGCGTTGCTCTCGAGTAGTCATCTTCAACGGTTGATACACTTCCGGAGAAGGGACCACTTCTGCAAAGGGGAGCGAGTAAGGCAAGTGAAAATGATACATTGAAGCATGTGGAGACAAACATAGGCTGAGTTATCCTCCAACCCTTTTCAATACGAATTGGAAAGATTGAACAAAGAAACAGACCAAAGGGGTAAGCTCAGACCTTCGGGGAAGACCAAAAGAATCCTCCAGCCCAGTAGCACAAAGGAAAATCAACAAGTGGAGGAGCCAAAAGAATCCTGCTGCCCAGTTCAAGAGTAGCACAAAGGAAAATCAACGATGGGCGGAAACCAGTTCAAGAGTAAGCCTGTGGAATCACAAAGATCAAAGCCTCAATGCAATCACCAAGGAGAAGAGGGAATTTACACTCCATAACCAGATTTGCGTCCCTAAACTCTTCTCTTTGTTAATTACATTCTGCCATGTTTAGTATGTTTAAATGCTTTTTGTGTGTTTACTTATGTTTTGTGTGAATCTATGCTTAAAACATTGAGGACAATGTTTGATTTAAGTGTGGGGGGGTAACTAATGTTGTTAATGCAAATTCGTGGGATTTTATCACCCATAACTTCAAATGTTGTTCCTTGCTGTTTTAAGGTGTTTTTAAGTTGTTTTAGAGTGTTTTTAGTGTGTTTTGTTTTATAACTCCGAAAATCACATAAAAATTTGAAAAACATGTTTTGAAAAGCCTAAAAAGAGTGTTTTGAGTCGTTTTTGTGTGTTTGTGTCTTAGGGTACCTTCCAACACAATGATAAGGATTTGGTTTGTAATTGCATGACTGTTAAAAAGAGTTATAAACATGGAAAAAAGTTTGATTTACTCTTGGTATATGCTTGGTTATGGTTATAATATATGACTTCACATGCAATCATAAAAGAAAAATTCGTTTTTGTAACATGCTTGAAGGAAGAAACTCATAATAACGCTACATCCCTGTGAGACTCGAGCCATTACTTTCTTTGGAGAGTTATTTTCTGTGATTCTTTGTTTTCTAAAGTTGTTGCATGATCTCATTATTCCTTGCTTGGTTGCTACTTAGAATGCAATTGTATCATGATAGAACTAAATGCTATAACTTATATCCGTTTCATTCAAAGCATGACATTGAATTGCATAACATATATCAAGATGAAGTTGTGTAGTTGCCACCATAGCCAAATAGCCTTACTTCCCATTTTTCGTATTTGTTGTAAGTTTTAACCCCGTTGAGCTTTGTTTAGCCTTTATTCATTGTTAACCCACATTATCCTAACCTAGCCTAGTTTAGGACTGTCCACACCCTTGTTCTTAAAAGATAGTGAGCATGACTTAAATGAATTCCTTTTGAGTACATTATGAAAGAAAATGAGTGTGGGGGAGAGAATGTTTTGTTCTTAAGCGTTTATGTATGTTTTGAGAGTCAAAAGAAAAGAAAAAATTCTGAAAAACATATGAAAAAGAAAAAAAACAGAAAAGAAAAGAAAGAAAGAAAGAAAAAAAAAAAAAAAGAGCTTGTTCCCCCTTGTTGTTCAAAAGTTGAGTTTTCATTCAAAAGTGAATTCTAAGTTAATTCAAATGCTTTGCTCGCTATTTCTTTAAGAACCTTTGTTTTCCATATCCCTTCTTTGTTAGCCAAACACCTTTAGCCCCGTTTCAACCCTTATGCTTCTATCTTGATCGTTATGTGTTCAATAATGTGGAGTTTGGAATTGATATGAGCTTATGGTGTCACTGGTTCTCGATTCTAAGTAGTTGCATTCCATTCATGAGATCATATCTAAACATGCTTATTAACTCCAGAAATTGCTTCCTTTGAAATACATATATGTGAGTGTTCGTTTTTATGTTTACATCAATCTTCTCACATATAACTAGTTTAGGGTGTGTAGTCAGAAAATCTGAGTGAAAATTGAGTGCACATATTGTAAGGAATTGAGCAAATTCTCTAAGGCATGTTACTACATTCAAAGTATTGTTTTAAATGCTTAATTGTGAATTAGTATGTGGTGACTATGATTAAGTATGTACTTAAGTGTAAAGATAACCAAAATCTGTGGGAATAATGATTTTTAACATGTCATGTGCATTGGAAATCCCTGAGACGATTGTTGGAAGGTGTAGGTTGTGTTTTGTTCGTTTTGTTTTGTTTTTGGTTTCTTTTGTTTTGTTTTGCTCGAGGACTAGCAAAAGCTAAGTGTGGGGGAATTTGATAGGAGCATATTTAGGCGACTTACTTAGCTTGTTTTCGTGCATTTATATTGTTAATTCATAGTTGTTTTTGGCTTTTAAGCCATTTTCGTGTGTTTTTAGGTTCATGTGGCTAAGGAAGCAAAAAGATGCATTTTGGAGCATTTTGGAGCAAAATTGGACTTGGAATGGATAGCTTATGTTTGGAGCAAAAGGAATGGACGAAATTGAAGGATTCCTAATCCATTGCAGCCACATGCTTTCACATGCATAAATCAGCCACATGCATCTCCCATCACCATATCAGATTTCCATCATATTCACATGCATTCCATCCTTTAAAACATTGCACATGCACTCCCTTTAATTAATTAAGCCACATGCACTCCCATCCATTTCATCATTGCAGCCAACACATGCTTTCACATGCATTTTCAGATTGTCCCCTTGCACATGCAGCCACATATTCATTGCACATGCAATTCCAACCCACATGCATCCTTTAATCATGCAAACATGCAGCCACATTCCCTCCTAGCTGTCATGTTCCCCCCATTTCACCTATAAATAAGCATTCATTCTCATTCATTCTAATTCACTCTTCCATATTCCAGAAATTCGTCAAAACCTCTCCACACCCTTGCAGCAGCCACCAAAACACTTTTCTCCTCCATTGCAGCCACTCCAACCACTCCCCAAACCATTCACACCATCAAACTATCCTTAGACCTTGTGCTACAACGAAGAGGAAGATAAGAGGGCCTAAACGTTCATACAATTCAAGTTTGAGTTGTTGGAATGTTTAGGTGTTTCTTTGATTTCAATGTTTAATTTCAATGCTCTTTGTTTTGTACGAATGAGGAATGGAAGAGAAGAGGGCCTAAACGTTCATACAATTCAAGTTTGAGTTGTTGGAATGTTTAGGTGTTTCTTTGATTCTCTTTGTTTTGTACCATGAGGAACTAAACCCCCCTTGGTTAGGGGGTGATTCGAATATATGTTTATGCTTGCATTTTGATTTGAATACTTCTAATTGCGTTTCATAAGTTGTGGATTCAATTCGTTTAACTGTTTGATTGATAACTTATTTATGTATGTTCATTGAGAGTGCACACTTAATTTTCATGCATGAATATGACGCTAGAATATAAGTGAGTTTCACCTAACCGTCAAGTTTTCCTTAAGTTAATGAATTGGATGATTGCATACGACAACCCAAAGCATTCCTCACAAGTTCCCTACATGAATTGCATAATAGAGAAACAAGCAAGAATCATTAAGCATCATGAAAACTATAAGTGTTGACGAGGCATTCGTTACTATGATTGCATGAAACTTATGCCAAGAATTCGTTTAACGCGATTGTTTATAAGCAACCTCCACTACTTGTGAATATAAGTTCATAACGATTAGGTGAAACTCACTTATATTCTAGCGTCATATTCATGCATGAAAATTAAGCGCGCATTCTTAATAAACATACATAAATAAGTTATCAATCAAACGGTTAAACAAATTGAATCCACAACTTATGAAACGCAATTAGAAGTAATCAAATCAAAATGCAAGCATAAACATATATTTCGAATCCCCCCCTAGCTAAAGGGGGGTTTAGTTCCTCATACAAAACAAAGAGAATTGAAATTAAACATTGAAATCAAAGAAACGCCTAAACATTCCAACAACTCAAACTTGAATTGTATGAACGTTTAGGCCCTCTTCTCTTCCTCTTTATTGTAGCATAAGGTCTAGGGATAATTGGTTTGGGGGATGGAAGTGTGGAATGAAAAAGGAATTATGGAAATAGGTGAGGAGTGGTGGAGAAAATGGTGCAGAAAATGGAGAGAAACTCACGGCTAGAGAAGGAATGGAGTGTTTGTGTTGTGGTATCTACAATGGAATGAGATGTTTTGAATGATGGGAATGCAAGGGTATTTATAGGAGGAGTGGAGATGTATATGGCTATTTGTTTAAGGTGTTTGTGTGGAGGAATGATGGAGAATTGCATGTGGAATGGCTGCAATGATGAAGAATGAAAGCTGGAAAATAAAAGGGAAAGCTGGAAATCTGAAAATGCAAATGGGAATCCTGAAATGCAAAGGTGGCCACGGTTTTGAGTGTGTTTTGTGTTGGAAATGCATGTGAATGCATGTGAATGTTGTTTGTGTGAAGTGTGTGTGGGTCAAAGAGTGAATGGTGGTGTAATGATGAAGTGTGATGGCTGAAAATGTCAAGGGAAATGCATGTGATTGCATGGCAAAGAATTTCAGGATGCATGTGTGTTGGTGTGTTGTGTGATTGTTTTGTGGTTTAAGTGGCTTAATTAAAGAATGGGAGTGCATGTGGCTTAGGTGGTGTAATGATGAAGTGGGAATTGAAAGAATGTGGTTTGGAAAGTGGAAGGGAAGGCACGGCACAAAGGGGGAAGTGTTGGAAATGCATGTGATGCATGCCAATGTTGTCTTTTGGTGCATGTGTGTGTTGAATGGTGTCCTTTAATTATGCACGGTTTAGGGCTGTTAAGGGGAGAGAAATGGGAGTGAATGTGGCTTAATGATGAAGGGGGAAAGCTTGGAAAGCATGTGGCAAGGTTGGTTGCATGATGATGATGCATGTGAGTTGAAATGCATATGTTTAAATGGTTGAAATGTGTAGATGATTATGAGTATGATAAGTGATAAGTGAATGATGTATTAAGTGATAAATGAATGATATGTTAAGTGATAAATGAATGATATGTGGTGAGTGATAAGTGAATGGAAGTGATAAGTGATAAGTGAATGGAAGTGATAAGTGAATGGTTTGATAAGTGAATGATATGATAAGTGAATGCTTATAATAAGTGAATGATATGATAAGTGAATGATTTAAGTGTTTAAAATAGGGAACAAAGCCCTTCCTTGCATGGCAAGGAAGGGAAACACAAGGAAACACACGACAATGTCCTAAGGCTGCAAGGAATGTTGTTTTTGTGTTCTAAAATGCGTAGGAGTCTTCAATGATGCTTAAACATGAGGTCTTTTAGGATTTAACTTTCCTACTTCAAGTCTTTAATTTCGTCCATCCTCTTGGCTCCAAGCATATGATATCCATTCCAATCTCTAATTTGCTCCAAAAGGCTCCAAAAGGCATCCTTTTGCATACATTGCCCTTAGAACCTGAAAACACACAAAAGAAGCATAAAGGACTAAAATAACTAGAGAAACATAACGTAAATGCACGAGAACAAGCCATTTAAGTCGCATGAATATGCTCCTATCAAATACCCCCACACTTATCTTTTGCTAGTCCTCGAGCAAAACAGAAAGAAAAACAAAACAAAACCAAACGAAACAAAACAAGTAAAACACAACCTAAACCTTCCAACAACCGTCTTAGGGATTTCCAAAGCACATGACAAGTTAAAAATCATCATTCCCACAGATTTTTGCCATCATTACACTTAAGTACATTCTTAATCATAGTCACCACATACTAGTTCACAATTAAGCATTTAAAACACATTTCGAATGTAGTAACATGCCTTAGAGAAATTGCTCAAATCCTTACAAGATATGCACTCGTTTTTCACACAGATTTTCTGACTACACACCCTACACTAGTTATATGTGAGAAGATTGATGTAAACATGTAGACGAACACTCACATATGTTATAACAAGGAAAGCATTTTCTGGATTTACGATAATGACATGAATATGATCTCATGAATGGAATGCTACTACTTAGAATGAGAACCAGTGATTCCATAAGCTCATATCAATTTCAAACTCCACATTATTGAACACATAACGATCAAGATAGAAGTCAAAGGGGTGTAACGGGGCTAAAGGTGTTTGGCTAACAAAGAAGGTATATGGAAAACAAAGGTTCTTAAAGAAATAGCGAGCAAAGCATTTGAATTAACGTAGAATTCACTTTTGAATGAAAACTCAACTTTTGAACAACAAGGGGGAACAAGCTCTTTTTTCTTTCTTTCTTTCTTTTCTTTTCTGTTTTTCTTTTTCATATGTTTTTCACAATTTTTTTCTTTTCTTTTGACTCTCAAAACATACATAAACGCTTAAGAACAAAACATTCTCCCCCACACTCATTTTCTTTCATAATGTACTCAAAAGGAATTCATTTAAGTCATGCTCACTATCATTTAAGAACAAGGGTGTGGACTGTCCTACACTAGGCTAGGTAAGGGGTGATGTGGTTAGCAAAGAAAATAGGCTAAACGAGGCTCAACGGGGTTAAAACTAATATATACGAAATATGGGAAGTAAGGCTATTTGGCTATGGTGGCAACTGATGCGTGATTTATACGCACACAAATTAAACCCTCTTTTTGTCAATTGTAGTATAAGTATAAGTAGGGATCGTTCTGGACCGGGGATTAGGAGGGATTGTTAATCACTTGGATTTGACTCAAAAACATAAAAACAAAGTTAAAAACGTTCACAAAGACTCAAAGGACTCAAAACAAGTTCAAAAGACTCAAAACTGCCTAAAAACACTAACTAGGCAGTTTCTGACCTTAACCCCAATGTTGGACGAATTTAGGATTATGGCTTGATTCAAACGTAAAATAACAATATAAAACACTATACTAGACTCAAAGAATGCAAAACTAAACTTTAAAACACTAAAACAAACCAAAAGACTCAAACATCACCCAAAACACTCAAAACAGCCTTAAAATCACTTTCTGGGCAGTTTTGAGCACTTTGGTGAATTTGGACGAATTTTGGGAAATAAATTGAATCAAAACACTTTAAAACATAAACTAAACAAAGTCTAAACACAAAAGAACAAGAAAGTAAAGGGGGGGGGGGTTAGGTTTTGACGAATTTAAACTAAAAGAACAGATTGTAAGTAAAAGCAAAATGTAAATGTGAATGTGTGATAGAATTGAATGGAATGAAGGCTAGCTAAGGGGTTCATCTCCATACATGTTATACTTGCATAATAAAATGATTTCCAATTGCATTTCAATAAACTATGATACTCAACACCCCAAGTTAACCGTGATGCACTAATTAACCTTCAAATCTTCCTAACGTTATTGAATTGGATGATGCATGCGACAATTCAAAACATTCCCCACAAGTCCTCAACATGAATGCATAGAAGAGGTACAAGCAAGAATCATTACGCTCTATGATACAATCAAAGATCATTAAGCATTATGAAAACTATAAGTGTTGACGAGGCATTCGTTACTATGATGAGCATGAAACTCGTGCCAAGAATTCATTTAACGCGATTGTTTATAAGCAACCTCCACTACTTGTGAATATAAGTTCATAACGATTAGGTGAAACTCACTTATATTCTAGCGTCATATTCATGCATGAAAATTAAGCGCGCATTCTCAATAAACATACATAAATAAGTTATCAATCAAACGGTTAAACAAATTGAATCCACAACTTATGAAACGCAATTAGAAGTAATCAAATCAAAATGCAAGCATAAACATATATTTCGAATTCCCCCCTAGCCAAGGGGGGTTTAGTTGAATTTAAACATTGGAATCAAAGAAACACCTAAACATTCCAACAACTCAAACTTGAATTGTATGAACGTTTAGGCACTCTTCTCTTCCATTCCTCATACGTACAAAACAAAGAGTATTGAAATTAAACATTGAAATCAAAGAAACACCTAAACATTCCAACAACTCAAACTTGAATTGTATGAACGTTTAGGCACTCTTCTCTTCCTCTTCGTTGTAGCACAAGGTCTAAGGATAGTTTGATGGTGTGAATGGTTTGGGGAGTGGTTGGAGTGGCTGCAATGGAGGAGAAAAGTGTTTTGGTGGCTGCAATGAGGGTGTGGAGAGGTTTTGACGAATTTCTGGAATATGGAAGAGTGTATGAGTTGAGGTGTGTTAATGGAAGGAATGGTGGAGTGAATGGATGAATTTCTGTGGTGGAAGAGTTGTGAATGAATGAGAATGAATGAATGAGTATTTATAGGTGAAATGGGGGGAACATGACAGCTAGGTTGCATGTGCTAATGCTTGTGTGTGCATGTGAAATCTGCCAAGATGCATGTGAAAGTGTATGAAATGCAATCTGAAATGGGATAGCATGTGGGTGAATGTGTGGCTGCAATGATGAAGTGAATGCATGTGTTGAATGATTAAAGTGCATGTGCAATGTTTTAAAGGATGGAATGATGGAGGAACAAGTGCATGTGAATGCATGGTGATAGCATGTGCACGGTTTTGGTTGGAATGATGGCAGATTGTGAAAACATGTGAATGCATGTGTTTGATGAATGATAAGTGGTGAATGATATGATAAGTGATAAGTGATGAATGATAAGTGGTGAATGATATGATAAGTGATAAGTGGTGAATGATAAGTGATGAATGATAAGTGGTGAATGATATGATAAGTGATAAGTGGTGAATGATAAGTGATGAATGATAAGTGGTGAATGATATGATAAGCGGTGAATGATAAGTGATATGATATGTGATTATGATAAGTAATGGGAGCATGTGAGGGAATGAATAATGAATGCATGTGTATGGTTTTGGGAGAAAGGTGGAGATGCACGGCATAAGGGAATTGGAAAGGTTTAAATGTCCTAAAACTAAAGGGAACAAAGTTCCAACACTTTGGTCTTCAATTTCGTCCAACATTTTGGCGCCAAGCATAAGCTATCCATCCTTAGCCCAAAAGTGCTCCAAAAGTCTCCAAAATGCATCTTTTTGCTCCTTTAGCCCTTTGGACCTACAAACACACGAAAATAGCTTAAAGGACTAAAATAACTAAAGAAACATAACGTAAATGCACGAGAACAAGCCATTTAAGTCGCATGAATATGCTCCTATCAAATACCCCCACACTTATCTTTTGCTAGTCCTCGAGCAAAACAAAACAACAAAAGAACACGAAACTAGACAAAACGAACAAAACACAACCTACACCTTCCAACAATCGTCTCACGGATTTCCAATGCTCATGACAAGTTAAAAATCATTATTCCCACAGATTTTAGCCATCTTTACACTTAAGTACATTCTTAATCATAGTCACCACATACTAGTTCACATTTAAGCATTTAAAACCATTTCGAATGTAGTAACATGCCTTAGAGAATTTCCTCAATTCCTTACTAGAATGCACTCTATTTTCACATAGATTTTCTGACTACACACCCTACACTAGTTATATGTGAGAGATTGATGTAAACATGAAAGACTAGTATCTCACATATGTTATAACAAAGAAAGCATTTTCTGGATTTACGATAATGACATGAATATGATCTCATGAATGGAATGCTACTACTTAGAATGAGAACCAGTGATTCCATAAGCTCATATCAATTCCAAACTCCACATATTGAACACATAATGATCAAGATAGAAGCATAAGGGTTGAAACGGGGCTAAAGGTGTTTGGCTAACAAAGAAAGGATAGGGAAAACAAATGTTCTTTAAGCAATAGTGAGCAAAGTATTGAATTAGGCACTTAGAATTCCCTTTAGAACGCAGAAGTCAACTTTGAACACCCAAGGGGAAGTCACACAAAACTTAGGGCCATATTCAAACTTTTTGGGCCCTTTCTTCAACAATCACACTTGTGAGTCCATTCTCACTTATTTTCACTCTTTTTCTTTCTTTTCTTCTTCTTTTTCTCACATTTTTTTTTCCCGTGCCTCCTTTAAGACTTAGGCACATACATACACACAAAAATCCCTTCCCCCACACTTATTTTCTGCAACATATTAATCAAAAGGAATTCATTTAAGTCATGCTCACTATACTTCAAGAACAAGGGTATAGGAAAGTCCTACTCTAGGCTAGGTAAGGGGTGATGTGGTTAGCAAAGAAAATAGGCTAAACGAGGCTCAACGAGGTTAAAACTAATATATACGAAATATGGGAAGTAAGGCTATTTGGCTATGGTGGCAACAACACAACTTCATCTTGATATATATTATGCAATTCAATGTCATGCTTTGAATGAAACGGATATAAGTTCTAGCATTTAGTTCTATCATGATACAATTGCATTCTAAGTAGCAACCAAGCAAGGAATAATGAGATCATGCAACAACTTTAGAAAACAAAGAATCACAGAAAATAACTCTCCAAAGAAAGTAATGGCTCGAGTCTCACAGGGTTGTAGCGTTTGTTTGAGTTCCTTCCTTCAAGCATGTTACAAAAACGAATTTTTCTTTTATGATTGCATGTGAAGTCATACATTATAACCATAACCAAGCATATACCAAGAGTAATTCAAACTTTTCTCTATGTTCATAACTCTTTTTAACAGTCATGCAATTACAAACCAAATCCTTATCATTTTGTTGGAAGGTACCCTAAGACACAAACACACAAAAATGACTCAAAACACTCTTTTTAGGCTTTTTAAAACATGTTTTTCAAATTTTTATGTGATTTTCGGAGTTATAAAACAAAACAAACTAAAAACACTCTAAAACAACTTAAAAACACCTTAAAACAGCAAGGAACAACATTTGAAGTAATGGGTGATAAAATCCCACGAATTTGCATTAAATATACTTAGTTACCCCCCCCACACTTAAATCAAACATTGTCCTCAATGTTTTAAGCATAGATTCACACAAAACATAAGTAAACACACAAAAAAAAAAAAAAAACAATTTAAACATACTAAACATGGCAGAATGTAATTAAGAAAGAGAAGAGTTTTAGGGACGCAAATCTGGTTATGGAGTGTAAATTCCCTCTTCTCCTTGGTAATTGCATTGAGGCTTTGATCCTTGTGATTCCACAGGCATACTCTTGAACTGGGCTGCATGATTCTTTTGGTCTCCTCCACTTGTTGATTTTCCTTTGTGCTACTGGGCTGGAGGATTCTTTTGGTCTTCCCCGAAGGTCTGAGCTTACTCCTTTGGTCTGTTTCTTTGTTCAATCTTTCCAATTCGTATTGAAAAGGGTTGGAGGATAACTCAGCCTAAGTTTGTCTCCACATGCTTCAATGTATCATTTTCACTTGCCTTACTCGCTCCCCTTTGCAGAAGTGGTCCCTTCTCTGGAAGTGTATCAACCGTTGAAGATGACTACTCGAGAGCAACGCTAGGTAAGCAATCAGGAATAGATTCCAGGCAGTTGGCTCCAGATCGGAAGACTGACTCCAAGTGCCGGCTGATTGCTTCTTTTACTTTGCCATGCGAGTAAGAACAAGGACAAAGAAAAAGACAGGGAAAGAGCATGATATGAGATACTTTTGCTTTTGACCTTGATGATATGAGATACCTTTGCTTTTGAAGAAGCGGTGAATGAATCAGCACACTTCAATCCGCCATTTCCTCCTGGGTCATCTGTACTCCAGGCATCTGGTATCATCTTTGGGGAAGAAGAAAGAATTGAGTATTTTGAAAGGCTTTGCTGGGAGTGCGCCCTCAGAGGTGAGGGAGAGTTGGGCATTTTCTTCAGGTTTGCCTTGCCATAAAAGACGAAGGTCGACATATATAGAAATAATATCAAGTGGTGGTACTGTTTTTTTACCCTTTTCGACAAACGTTTTGATCCCGCAAATCCGGCTTTTTGAAATAGTGGCGCCCCTTCGATTTCTGAACGACGCCTCTTCGATTTCTGAGCGGGCGCCCCTTCGATTTCTGAACGACGCCCCTTCTCTTTCTGAACGACACGTGGTAGTGCAGATGCGGCTCCTTTTGACAAAGCTGCACGCGTTTTCTGAAAAGCAGAGAAAGCGTCGCCGAACTTTGCGCTTGTCGGCTAAAGACGTGTAGTTGCGATGATGGCCTCCACGTGTTTTCAGCTTTGTCAGAAATCTTTTGACAAAGTTGAACGCGTTTTCTGAAAAGCCGAGAACGCGTCACCTAAATTACGCCGGAAATTCCAGTTTTTTGAATTGGTGGACGCGTCGCCTTGGCTTCTTATAGAGCTATCGATCACCACAACAAACACACTCTGAAGAATTCCCATTCTTGAAAATCAACTCCGACCCTTTGAAAATTTACTCCATCAACCCTTATCTTTGAACACCTTTGAAAAATGGCAAACTCATCGAACCTTAGCTTGGAATTGAGCCTTAGCAGTGATACGGGCGCGCCGCGTCAAGGTAACGTATGGCGCCCTTCTTTCTTATCTTCTAACGGTCTTCTTACAGGTTCTTTTGTTTTGTTTTGCTCGAGGACTAGCAAAAGATAAGTGTGGGGGTATTTGATAGGAGCATATTCATGCGACTTAAATAGCTTGTTCTCGTACATTTACGTTATGTTTCTTTAGTTATTTTAGTACTTTAAGCTATTTTCGTGTGTTTGTAGGTCCAAAGGGCTAAAGGAGCAAAAAGATGCATTTTGGAGACTTTTGGAGCACTTTTGGGCTAAGGACGGATAGCTTATGCTTGAAGCCAAAGTGTTGGACGAAATTGAAGACCTAATTGGAGCCAAAGTGTTGGAACCTTGTTCTCTTTAGTTTTAGGACATTTAAACCTTTCCTAATCCCAATCATGCCATGCATAACACACATCCATTCTAACACATTGTCATTGAACATGCATTTCCTTCATTAGTTAACCCACATGCACTTATCACTTATCATCACCACATATCATATCACTTAATCACTTATCACTTATCATCACCACTTAACCACTTATCATATCATAACCACATATCATATCACTTATCACTTATCACTTAACATAACATCCATCCACTTCACCTACAACATCCACCTACTTCACCTACAACATCCACCCACTTCACCTACAACATCCACCCACTTCACCTACAACATCCACCCACTTCACCTACAACATCCACCTACTTCACCTACAACATCCACTTCACCTACAACATCCACCTACTTCACCTACAACATCCACCTACTTCACCTACAAATGACATAGCCATATGTTCCCTCCACTACTCCTATAAATACCCTTGCATTCATTCATTCATGAACATCTCATTTCATACACAACACACCATTTTTCCATTTCCCTATTAATCCAAACACCACTCCCCAAACCATTCACACCATCAAACTATCCTTAGACCTTGTGCTACAACAACGAGGAAGAGAAGAGTGCCTAAACGTTCATACAATTCAAGTTTGAGTTGTTGGAATGTTTAGGTGTTTCTTTGATTTCAATGTTTAAATTCAATTCTCTTTGTTTGTACGTATGAGGAATGGAAGAGAAGAGTGCCTAAACGTTCATACAATTCAAGTTTGAGTTGTTGGAATGTTTAGGTATTTCTTTGATTTCAAAGTTATAATAAACTAAACCCCCTTTAGCTAGGGGGTGATTCGAAATATATGTTTATGCTTGCATTTTGATTTGATTACTTCTAATTGCATTTCATAAGTTGTTGATTCAATTTGTTTAACCGTTTGATTGATAACTTATTTATGTATGTTTATTAAGAATGCGCGCTTAATTTTCATGCATGAATATGACGCTAGAATATAAGTGATTTTCACCTAATCGTTATGAACTTATATTCACAAGTAGTGGAGGTTGCTTATAAACAATCGCATTAAATGAATTCTTGGCACGAGTTTCATGCTCATCATAGTAACGAATGCCTCGTCAACACTTATAGTTTTCATAATGCTTAATGATCTTTGATTGTATCTTTATTGTGCTGTTCACGTAAAGGACTTTTGGAGAATGTTGTGAATTGCGTTGCGCTATGATAGGAGCATATTTATGCGACTTAAATGGCTTGTTCTCGTACATTTACGTTATGTTTCTTTAGTTATTTTAGTACTTTAAGCTATTTTCGTGTGTTTGTAGGTCCAAAGGGCTAAAGGAGCAAAAAGATGCATTTTGGAGACTTTTGGAGCACTTTTGGGCTAAGGACGGATAGCTTATGCTTGAAGCCAAAGTGTTGGACGAAATTGAAGACCTAATTGGAGCCAAAGTGTTGGAACCTTGTTCTCTTTAGTTTTAGGACATTTAAACCTTTCCTAATCCCAATCATGCCATGCATAACACACATCCATTCTAACACATTGTCATTGCACATGCATTTCCTTCATTAGTTAACCCACATGCACTTATCACTTATCATCACCACATATCATATCACTTAATCACTTATCACTTATCATCACCACTTAACCACTTATCATATCATAACCACATATCATATCACTTATCACTTATCACTTAACATAACATCCACCTACTTCACCTACAACATCCACCCACTTCACCTACAACATCCACCCACTTCACCTACAACATCCACCTACTTCACCTACAACCTCCACTTACTTCACCAACCTCACACACTTACTTCACCTACAAATAACATAGCCATATGTTCCCTCCACTACTCCTATAAATACCATTGCATTCATTCATTCATGGACATCTCAATTCATACACATTTCAGTCACAAACTCTCCATTTTCAGAATGTAGACCATCAAACTCCCTTGTGCCGTGCCCTCCCTTACAATCCAAACACCATTTTTCCATTTCCCTATTAATCCAAACACCACTCCCCAAACCATTCACACCATCAAACTATCCTTAGACCTTGTGCTACAACAACGAGGAAGAGAAAAGTGCCTAAACGTTCATACAATTCAAGTTTGAGTTGTTGGAATGTTTAGGTGTTTCTTTGATTTCAATGTTTAAATTCAATTCTCTTTGTTTGTACGTATGAGGAATGGAAGAGAAGAGTGCCTAAACATTCATACAATTCAAGTTTGAGTTGTTGGAATGTTTAGGTATTTCTTTGATTTCAAAGTTATAATAAACTAAACCCCCTTTAGCTAGGGGGTGATTCGAAATATATGTTTATGCTTGCATTTTGATTTGATTAATTCTAATTGCGTTTCATAAGTTGTGGTTCAATTTGTTTAACCGTTTGATTGATAACTTATTTATGAATGTTTATTAAGAATGCGTGCTTAATTTTCATGCATCAATATGACGCTAGAATATAAGTGAGTTTCACCTAATAGTTACGAACTTATATTCACAAGTAGTGGAGGTTGCTTATAAACAATCGCGTTAAATAAATTCTTGGCATAAGTTTCATGCGTAGTCCATAGTAACGAATGCCTCGTCAACACTTAAAGTTTTCATGATGCTTAATGATCTTTGATTGTATCTTTATTGTGCTTTTCACGTAAAGGACTTTTGGAGAATGTTGTGAATTGCGTTGCGCTAACCCATCCAATTCATTAACTTAAGGAAAACTTGACGGTTAATTTAAGCGGACCTAATTGACCCGGGGCGTTGAGAATTAATGATTTGTTGAAATGCAATTGGAAATCGTTTTATTATGCAAGTATAACATATGTGGAGATGAACCCCATAGCTAACTTTCCATCCATTTGTTCTTTCTTTTCTTGTTTCTGTTTTCATGTTTAATTTCACTTGTTATTCAATTATGTTAAACATGTGAAACTAATTTCTTTTTAGTTAGAGGCGAATTTGAAGCCATGGACATATGTTGGTCATGATTTGATTTACTCCAGTTATGAATTCATGAACTTTAGATGTGGGTTACTTTTCTGTTTTGATTAAGAACTTGTTTATGTATGTGGGTTGAGGGTCGACACTTAATTTGCATGCCTAAGACTTGATGCTAGGATATAAGGGAATTTCACCTAATCGTTATGAACTTATATTCATGAGTAGTAAAAATCGCTAGTCACGATTGTGTTTAGTAAACCCTAGGCTGGATTAACATGCGTATTCCATAGTTATGAATGCCTAGTCAATGTTTATGATTTCCGTTGAACTTAATGATCTTTGTTGAATGTCTCTATCATGCGTATTCCATGTGAGAGACTTTGATTAGGAATAATTTGGTTGTAATGCGTATCCCATTCATTCCAATGAATCTAGGGAAATCTGAAGGTTAATTTAAGCGGACTTAATTAACTTGGAGCATTGTCATTCATCGTTTGTTGAAGTCATAACTGGGAGTCAAATTATATGCTTATGTTCATGTGTGGATAAGGAACCCTCTAACTAGTTTTTCTTCATTCTATTCCATCAATTTCGTTTGTACAATCTGTTTTGTTTCCAAGTTTCTATTTTAGTTTAATTTCGTCCAAAACCAATCCCCCATTTACTTTATTGTCCAATTTAGTTAGAAAGTATCTTAGTTTGTGTTTTTAAGAGTTTTGATTCAATTTATTTCCCAATTTCGTCCAAATTCACCAAAGTGCTCAAAACTGCCCAGAAAGTGTTTTTAAGGCAGTTTTGAGTGTTTTGGGTGATGTTTGAGTCTTTTGGTTTGTTTTAGTGTTTTAAAGTTTGGTTTTACATTCTTTGAGTCTAGTTTAGTGTTTTATATTGTGTTTTTATGTTTTTGAGTCAAATCCAAGTGATTAACAATCCCTCCTAATCCCCGGTCTAGAACGATCCCTACTTATACATATACTACAATTTGACGAAAAGAGGGTTTAATTTGTGTGCGTATAAAATTGTTTTCTTTGTTTGTTGTTACTTTTGATATTTGATTTAGTTCTCTTTCTTTGATTTTAGGTACTAGAGAAGTAAGATATGGATTTTGCTAGCATTCAAGCTCAATTGGCAAATCTTACTTCTAAATTGTCGCCGTATGCCGAAAGGACCACAATGCAGAGTGTCCCTACATTTGGTGCTTCATATAGGCAAGGATTTCAAGCCAATCAATGTCCACAAAGAGATTGGAGGGATCATTCAAACTCTATATGGTGGGAAGATCAACAAGTTCAACGTGAAGCATATTGGCAACCATATGAGGAGTTCTATTCAAGACCTATGCAGCCACCACAACTTCATATGCAATATGCTCAATTAAATTCAAGTTTGCCAATAGATTATAATCAAATTCTTAATGAAATAAACTCTTTGGCGCAGGGGTCACAAAATCAAGCCAAGGAGTTGGGTAAATTGGACGAGCAATTTGGGCAGATTATGGAGTTCATGAAACAAATTCAAGAGCAAAGTGAACTCTCCAACTCAACTATTGAAAACTCGAAGGAAGATTTTGAAATCCATAATGCTATCACTTTGGGAAGTGCTATGGAGGTTGGAGCTGACCTAAAAATGTCCAAACATAGCCTAGAAGTGGATGAAGAGCTGCTAATTGAGGAGGAGGAAGAAGACATGCACACGGCAAGGGTAGAACAACCCTTGCCGCAGATCCCTAAGCCCTCTAAACCACCCACCACCAGTAAGGACGTCCCAATTCCATGTTATTCTGATGTTATTCCACCCAATGTCCCTTTTCCTAGCAGGTTTTTGATTCCCAACCAAGAAGAGAGTAAAAAGGACATCGTGGAAGCCTTCCCAAAGGAGCAAAATGCTATTCAAATTCTTGGTGCAACACAGCAAGTTTTAGATGGTGTTGAATTCTTCAAAGGACTTTGTACACCAAGAAGAATGATTCAAGAGAAGGTAGTGGCTAGAGAAGATGTAGAATGCATCAAAGAGGACATATTTGAAACCACAATTCCCAAGGAAGTTGGATTTTATGACATGGGACAAGTCATAACTTTCGAAGGGGTGTTTATTCTGGAGTTCATTTTGGAGCACACAGGTAAGCCGCCTCCCCGAATTTCAATTTTCTTTTATACTAACATGTGGTTAATGATTCAGGCACCCAATCTGGAATTTAAACTATTACCGGATCATTTCAAGTATCACCGCCCATTCAAAGATAAATTCCATGCTGTTTGATTTTATTTATGAAAAAAAAAAAAAAAAAAAAAAAAAAAAGATACTAAATTTAAAAAAAAAAAAAAAAAAAAAAAAAAAAAAAAAAAAAAAAAACATGGCAGAATGATGGAGCTTCACAAAGGGCGTTTACTTGAAGCCCCACTACTGGGCAAAACTCTAGAAGCAGGAGGCATAGATGCGGAAGGCATCGGAGTAGAAGGCATCGAGGCGGAAGGCATCGGGGCGGAAGGTATCGGAGCGGAAGGCATCAAAGAAGAGGCCTCAATACTTGGCCAAACGCTGGATGAGCCCGGAAAAATGTGCCTCTGGAAGTAAGCCGCAAGCCTTTGACGGTCAGTTTGACGGTCACTTTGCATCCGACCATTGGATTCTTGTAGCTCATCAAGCTTCCTCTTCATGCCCGTCGAATAGTTGTTGGCAAGCACGTGCAAACTTCTATTCTCATGCTTAAGCAGTTTGATCTCCTGTTTAAGACTTTCCACATCTGCCATCAATGATTCCACCTGACGGGAGCGGGCAAGCAGGCGTTGGCCCATGTTGGACACAGAACTCGCACACTGAACACTAAGTGCGAGGGACTCTTGAACGGCCAACTCATCGGACCGTCCTGACAGCAGCCTACTATCTTTTGGAGTGAGGAGGTTCCTAGCTACTATTGTAGCTGTTGTGGCGTCCTGCATCACGGAGTCTTCACCTATGAGAGGACCGTTAGAAGATAAGAAAGAAGGGCGCCATACGTTACCTTGACGCGGCGCGGCCGTATCACTGCTGAGACTCAATTCTAAGCTAAGGTTCGATGGGTTTGCCATTTTTCAAAAGTGTTCAAAGAGATGGGGTGGATGGAGTTAATTCTCAAAGGGCCGGAGTCGATTTTCAAGAATGGGAATTCTTCAGAGTGTGTTTGTTGTGGTGATCGATAGCTCTATAAGAAGCCAAGGCGACGAGTCCACCAATTCGAAAAGCCGGAATTTCCGGCGTAATTTAGGCGACGTGTTCTCGGCTTTTCAGAAGACGCGTTCAACTTTGTCAAAAGATTTCTGACAAAGCTGAATACACGTGGAGGCCATCATCGCAACTACACATCTTTAGCCGACAAGCGCAAAGTTCGGCGACGCTTTCTCTGCTTTTCTGAAGACGTGTGCAGCTTTGTCAAAAGGAGCCGCATCTGCACTACCACGTGTCGTTCAGAAAGCGAAGGGGCGTCGTTCAGAAATCGAAGGGGCGCCTGCTCAGAAATCGAAGAGGCGTATTCAAAGATCGAAGAGGCGCCACTATTTCAAAAAGCCGGATTTGCGGGATCAAAACGTTTGTCGACAAGGGTAAAAAGTACCACCACTTGATATTATCTCTATATATGTCGACCTTCGTCTTTTATGGCAGGGCAAACCTGAAGAAAATGCCCAACTCTCCCTCACCTCTGAGGGCGCACTCCCAGCAAAGCCTTTCGAAATACTCAATTCTTTCTTCTTCCCCAAAGATGATACCAGATGCCTGGAGTACATATGACCCAGGAGGAAACGGCGGATTGAAGCATGTGCTGATTCATTCACCGCTTCTTCAAAGCAAAGGTATCTCATATCATCAAGGTCAAAAGCAAAAATATCTCATATCATGCTCTTTCCCTGTCTTTTTCTTTGTCCTTGTTCTTACTTGCATGGCAAAGTAAAAGAAGCAATCACCCGGCACTTGGAGTCAGTCTACCGATCTGGAGCCAACTGCCTGGAATCTATTCCTGATTGCTTACCTAGCGTTGCTCTCGAGTAGTCATCTTCAACGGTTGTTACACTTCCAGAGAAGGGACCACTCCTGCAAAGATTGAACAAAGAAACAGATAACAGGAGGAAGCTCAGACCTTCGGGGGAAACCAAAAGAACCATCCTGCTGCCCAGTTCAAGAAGTAGCACAAAGGAAAATCAACGATGGGCAGAAACCAGTTCAAGAGTAAGCCTGTGGAATCACAAAGATCAAAGCCTCAATGCAATCACCAAGGAGAAGAGGGAATTTACACTCCATAACCAGATTTGCGTCCCTAAACTCTTCTCTTTGTTAATTACATTATGCCATGTTTAATATGTTTAGTTGCTTTTTGTGTGTTTACTTATGTTTTGTGTGAAACTATGCTTAAAACATTGAGGACAATGTTTGATTTAAGTGTGGGGGGGTAACTAAAGTGTTTTGATGCAAATTCGTAGGGTTTTATCCACCATAACTTCTAATGTTGTTCCTTGCTGTTTTAAGGTGTTTTTAAGTTCTTTTAGTGTGTTTTGTTTTATAATTCGAAAATCCCATAAAAATTTGAAAAATTGTTTTGAAAAACCCAAAAAGAGTTGTTTTAAAAGTCGTTTTTGTGTGTTTGTGTCTTAGGGTACCTTCCAACACAATGATAAGGATTTGGTTTATAATTGCATGACGGTTAGAAAGAGTTATAAACATAGAGAAAAGTTTGATTTACTCTTGGTATATGCTTGGTTATGGTTATAATGTATGACTTCACATGCAATCATAAAAGAAAAAAAATTCGTTTTTGTAACATGCTTGAAGGAAGAAACTCAAACAAACGCTACATCCCTGTGAGACTCGAGCCATTACTTTCTTTGGAGAGTTATTTTCTGTGATTCTTTATTTTCTAAAGTTGTTGCATGATCTCATTATTCCTTGCTTGGTTGCTACTTAGAATGCAATTGTATCATGATAGAACTAAATGCTAGAACTCATGCCCATTTCATTCAAAGCATGTTATTGATTTGCATAACACATATTCAAGAAGAAGTTGTGTAGTGACCACCACCATAGCCAAATAGCCTTACTTCCCATACTTCATATATGTTGTAAGTTTTAACCCCGTTGAGCCTTGTTTAGCCTTTATTCTTTGTTTACCCACATTTTCCTCACCTAGCCTAGTTTAGGACAATCCCCACCCTTGTTCTTAAAAGATAGTGAGCATGACTTAATTGAATTCCTTTTGAGTTACATTATGAAAGAAAATAAGTGTGGGGGAGAGAACGTTTAAGTGTTGATGTTTTGAGATTCAAAAGAAAAGAAAAAAAAAAGAGAAAAGAAAGAAAGAAAGAAAAAAAAAAAAAAAAAAGAGCTTGAAAAAAAAAAAAAAAAAAAAAAAAAAAAATGAAAGAATAAGTGATTGAAGAAAGGTTCCAAAACACCAATTCTGGGCGTAAATTGTCTAAATTCTCCCTTTTTGTTCAAAAGTTGAGTTTTCATTCAAAAGTGAATTCTAAGTTGATTCAAATGCTTTGCTCACTATTTCTTTAAAAACCTTTGTTTTCCATATCCCTTCTTTGTTATCCACATACCCCAAGCCCCGTTACAACCCTTGACTTCTATCTTCAGTGTTGTGTATTTCAATTTGTGGAGTTTGAACTTGGTATGAGCATATGGTATCACTGGTTCTCGCGTCTAAGTAGTAGCATTCCATTCATGAGATCATATCTAAACATGCTTATTAACTCCAGAAATTGCTTCCTTTGAAATACATATATGTGAGTGTTCGTTTTTATGATTACATCAATCTTCTCACATATAACTAGTTTAGGGTGTGTAGTCAGAAAATCTGTGTGAAAAACGAGAGCATATCTTGTAAGGAATTGAGCAAATTCTCTAAGGCATGTTACTACATTCAAAATATAGTTTTAAATGCTTAATTGTGAATTAGTATGTAGTGACTATGATTAAGAATGTACTTAAGTGTAAAGATGGCTCAAATCTGTGAGAATAATGATTTTTAACTTGTCATGTGCATTGGAAGTCCCTGATACGATTGTTGGAAGGTGTAGGTTGTGTTTTGTTCTTTTTGTTTTGTTTTTCTGTTTTGCTCGAGGACTAGCAAAAGCTAAGTGTGGGGGTATTTGATAGGAGCATATTTATGCGACTTAAATGGCTTGTTCTCGTACATTTACGTTATGTTTCTTTAGTTATTTTAGTACTTTAAGCTATTTTCGTGTGTTTGTAGGTCCAAAGGGCTAAAGGAGCAAAAAGATGCATTTTGGAGACTTTTGGAGCACTTTTGGGCTAAGGACGGATAGCTTATGCTTGAAGCCAAAGTGTTGGACGAAATTGAAGACCTAATTGGAGCCAAAGTGTTGGAACCTTGTTCTCTTTAGTTTTAGGACATTTAAACCTTTCCTAATCCCAATCATGCCATGCATAACACACATCCATTCTAACACATTGTCATTGCACATGCATTTCCTTCATTAGTTAACCCACATGCACTTATCACTTATCATCACCACATATCATATCACTTAATCACTTATCACTTATCATCACCACTTAACCACTTATCATATCATAACCACATATCATATCACTTATCACTTATCACTTAACATAACATCCACCTACTTCACCTACAACATCCACCCACTTCACCTACAACATCCACCCACTTCACCTACAACATCCACCTACTTCACCTACAACCTCCACTTACTTCACCAACCTCACACACTTACTTCACCTACAAATAACATAGCCATATGTTCCCTCCACTACTCCTATAAATACCATTGCATTCATTCATTCATGGACATCTCAATTCATACACATTTCAGTCACAAACTCTCCATTTTCAGAATGTAGACCATCAAACTCCCTTGTGCCGTGCCCTCCCTTACAATCCAAACACCATTTTTCCATTTCCCTATTAATCCAAACACCACTCCCCAAACCATTCACACCATCAAACTATCCTTAGACCTTGTGCTACAACAACGAGGAAGAGAAAAGTGCCTAAACGTTCATACAATTCAAGTTTGAGTTGTTGGAATGTTTAGGTGTTTCTTTGATTTCAATGTTTAAATTCAATTCTCTTTGTTTGTACGTATGAGGAATGGAAGAGAAGAGTGCCTAAACATTCATACAATTCAAGTTTGAGTTGTTGGAATGTTTAGGTATTTCTTTGATTTCAAAGTTATAATAAACTAAACCCCCTTTAGCTAGGGGGTGATTCGAAATATATGTTTATGCTTGCATTTTGATTTGATTAATTCTAATTGCGTTTCATAAGTTGTGGTTCAATTTGTTTAACCGTTTGATTGATAACTTATTTATGAATGTTTATTAAGAATGCGTGCTTAATTTTCATGCATCAATATGACGCTAGAATATAAGTGAGTTTCACCTAATAGTTACGAACTTATATTCACAAGTAGTGGAGGTTGCTTATAAACAATCGCGTTAAATAAATTCTTGGCATAAGTTTCATGCGTAGTCCATAGTAACGAATGCCTCGTCAACACTTAAAGTTTTCATGATGCTTAATGATCTTTGATTGTATCTTTATTGTGCTTTTCACGTAAAGGACTTTTGGAGAATGTTGTGAATTGCGTTGCGCTAACCCATCCAATTCATTAACTTAAGGAAAACTTGACGGTTAATTTAAGCGGACCTAATTGACCCGGGGCGTTGAGAATTAATGATTTGTTGAAATGCAATTGGAAATCGTTTTATTATGCAAGTATAACATATGTGGAGATGAACCCCATAGCTAACTTTCCATCCATTTGTTCTTTCTTTTCTTGTTTCTGTTTTCATGTTTAATTTCACTTGTTATTCAATTATGTTAAACATGTGAAACTAATTTCTTTTTAGTTAGAGGCGAATTTGAAGCCATGGACATATGTTGGTCATGATTTGATTTACTCCAGTTATGAATTCATGAACTTTAGATGTGGGTTACTTTTCTGTTTTGATTAAGAACTTGTTTATGTATGTGGGTTGAGGGTCGACACTTAATTTGCATGCCTAAGACTTGATGCTAGGATATAAGGGAATTTCACCTAATCGTTATGAACTTATATTCATGAGTAGTAAAAATCGCTAGTCACGATTGTGTTTAGTAAACCCTAGGCTGGATTAACATGCGTATTCCATAGTTATGAATGCCTAGTCAATGTTTATGATTTCCGTTGAACTTAATGATCTTTGTTGAATGTCTCTATCATGCGTATTCCATGTGAGAGACTTTGATTAGGAATAATTTGGTTGTAATGCGTATCCCATTCATTCCAATGAATCTAGGGAAATCTGAAGGTTAATTTAAGCGGACCTAATTAACTTGGAGCATTGTCATTCATCGTTTGTTGAAGTCATAACTGGGAGTCAAATTATATGCTTATGTTCATGTGTGGATAAGGAACCCTCTAACTAGTTTTTCTTCATTCTATTCCATCAATTTCGTTTGTACAATCTGTTTTGTTTCCAAGTTTCTATTTTAGTTTAATTTCGTCCAAAACCAATCCCCCATTTACTTTATTGTCCAATTTAGTTAGAAAGTATCTTAGTTTGTGTTTTTAAGAGTTTTGATTCAATTTATTTCCCAATTTCGTCCAAATTCACCAAAGTGCTCAAAACTGCCCAGAAAGTGTTTTTAAGGCAGTTTTGAGTGTTTTGGGTGATGTTTGAGTCTTTTGGTTTGTTTTAGTGTTTTAAAGTTTGGTTTTACATTCTTTGAGTCTAGTTTAGTGTTTTATATTGTGTTTTTATGTTTTTGAGTCAAATCCAAGTGATTAACAATCCCTCCTAATCCCCGGTCTAGAACGATCCCTACTTATACATATACTACAATTTGACGAAAAGAGGGTTTAATTTGTGTGCGTATAAAATTCACGCATCACGCTAACCCATCCAATTCATTAACTTAAGGAAAACTTGACGGTTAATTTAAGCGGACCTAATTAACCCGGGGTGATGAGTTTCATAATTTATTGAAATGTAATTGGAAATCTTTTTATTATTCAAGTGTAACATATGTGGAGATGACCCCCTTAGCTAGCATTCATCCATTCTATTTCATCAATTTCATATTTACATTCTGTTTTAATTTGTTCATTTAATTTAATTTCGTATAAACTTAAATCCCCCTTTACTTTAATGTCAATTTAGTTAGAAATCATTTTAGTTTGTGTTTTTAAAAGCATTTTGAGTCTTTGGTTTGTCTTAGTGTTTTAAAGTTTAGTTTTACATTCTTTGAGTCTAGTTTAGTGTTTTATATTGTGTTTTTACGTTTTTGAGTCAAATCCAAGTGATTAACAATCCCTCCTAATCCCCGGTCCAGAACGATCCCTACTTATACTTATACTACAATTGTCAAAAAGAGGGTTTAATTTGTGCGCGTATAAATCCCGCATCAAATTTTGGCGCCGTTGCCGGGGATTAGAAAATTTGCTAATCCCTTGGATTGTTTGTTTCTGTATTGTCTTTTAGATTTAGTTTTTATTTGTGTTTTGTTTGTTAAGAACAACATGGCACTTGATAACGCTTCTCTTTTGTCACAGCTCATGGAAAGGTCCCAAATGCAAAGAGTTGATATATCTAATCTTCAATCAAGGAATAACGTGTTTTCCAATACTTACAATTCGGATTGGAGTGATCATTCAAACTCTATGTGGTGGGAACCTCAAAATGCTCAACAAGGAGGATATTGGCAGCCACCACAACCTCATATTCAATATGCCCAACCAAACTCAAGTTCGTCAATAGATTATAATCAAAAGCTTAATGAATTAATTTGTTTGGTGCAGGGCTCACAAATTCAAGACAATGAGGCTCAACAAGAAGGATATTGGCAGCCATATGAGGAGTTCTATTCAACGCCTATGCAGCCACCACAAAGGTTGGACCACTTGGATAAGCAAATTGGGCAGATCGCGGAGTTCGTAGGACAGTTTCGAGACCAAGGCGAACTCCCTAGTTCAACCATTGCAAATCCGAAGGGAGAATTTGAAACTGCCAAGGAAATCATGTTGAGAAGTGACAAGGAGGTTGGAACGGACCCTCAACCATCAAAATCAAATCACAAGGAAGAGGAATACACCCAACCCACGGAAAGGGTGGAAACACCTTTACCGGAGGCACCTATTGCTCCTATGCCATCTAATACAGGTATGGTTGTTCCAAATTTCATTATTTTTAACCCTGTTCCAAGATTCATGACTTCCAAGGAAGAAGAAGGTGAAAAAGACATCTTGGAAGCCCTTCCAAAGGTGACAAGTAAGGAATGTCATGAATTCATCAAAGAGGACGTTCTTGAAACCACAAAATCCAAAGAAGTTAAATTTGATGACATTGGACAAGTCATAACCATCACTTGCAATCTGGCCAAATCCAATATCCCTGAAACTTTCAAAGGAGTGGTGTTTGTCATTGAGTTCTTATCGGACAAAACAAGTAAGTTTTTTTTTCCAAATTCCATTAGATTTTATACTAACTTGCTATTTTTTTTTAATCAGGCACCTACACTAGAATTCAAACCACTGCCGGTTCACTTCAAGTATCACCTTCCATTCAAGGACCAATTTCATGCCGTTTGATTTTATTTATGTTAATAAAAAAAAATAAATAAATAAAAAAAAAAAAAAAAAAAAAAAAAGAAAGATACTAAACATGGAGAAAGGTGGAGCTTCACAAAGGTTGTTTGCGTGAAGCCCCACTACGAGGCGCAGAAGCGGAAGGCATAGAAGCGGGAGGCATAGAAGCGGGAGGCATCGGAGCGGAAGCCATCGGAGCGGGAGGCATCGGAGCTAGAGCATTCTAGGCCTCAATACTTGGCCAAGCGCTGAATGACCCAGGAAAAAGGTGCCTCTGGAGATAAGACGCAAGCCTTTGACGGTCACTGTGAATTCGACCCTCAGATTCTTGCAGCTCATCAAGTTTCCTCTTCATCCCCGACGAATAGTTATTTGCAAGCACATGCAAACTTCTATTCTCGTACTTAAGCTGCTGGATCTCTTGCTTAAGTCTTTCCACCTCTGCCATCAACGATTCCACTTGGCGGGACCGAGCAAGCAGGCGTTGGCCCATGTTGGACACAGAACTCGCACACTGAACACTAAGTGCGAGGGACTCTTGAACGGCCAACTCATCGGACCGTCCTGACAGCAGCCTACTATCTTTTGGAGTGAGGAGGTTTTTAGCTACTATTGTAGCTGTTGTGGCGTCTTGCATCACAGAGTCTTCACCTGAAAGAGGACCGTTAGAAGATAAAAAAGAAGGGCGCCATACATTACCTTGACGGGGCGCAACCGGATCGCTGCTGAGACTCAAATCTAAGCTAAGGTTCGATGAGTTTGCCATTTTTTTTCAACGATGTCCAAAGAGAAGGGGTGGATGGAGTTAAAATTTCACAAAGGGCCGGAGTCGAGTTTCAGGAATGGGAAATCTTCAGAGTGTGTGTGTTGGGGTGATTGATAGCTCTATAAAAAGCCAAGACGACGCGTCCACCGATTCAAAGAGCCGGATTTTCCGGCGTAATTTAGGCGACGTCCCCTCGGCTTTTCAAGAAAACGCGTTCAACTTTGTCAAAAGATTTCTGACAAAGCTGCAAACACGTGGAGGCCATCATCGCAACTACACATCTTTAGCCGACAAAGCGCAAAGTTCGGCGACGCTTTCTCTGCTTTTCAGAAGACGTGTGCAGCTTTGTCAAAAGGAGCCGCATCTGCACTACCACGTGTCGTTCAGAAAGCGAAGGGGCGTCGTTCAGAAATCGAAGGGGCGCCTGCTCAGAAATCGAAGAGGCGTATTCAAAGATCGAAGAGGCGCCACTATTTCAAAAAGCCGGATTTGCGGGATCAAAACGTTTGTCGACAAGGGTAAAAGGTACCACCACTTGATATTATCTCTATATATGTCGACCTTCGTCTTTTATGGCAGGGCAAACCTGAAGAAAATGCCCAACTCTCTCTCACCTCTGAGGGCGCACTCCCAGCAAAGCCTTTCGAAATACTCAATTCTTTCTTCTTCCCCAAAGATGATACCAGATGCCTGGAGTACATATGACCCAGGAGGAAACGGCGGATTGAAGCATGTGCTGATTCATTCACCGCTTCTTCAAAGCAAAGGTATCTCATATCATCAAGGTCAAAAGCAAAAATATCTCATATCATGCTCTTTCCCTGTCTTTTTCTTTGTCCTTGTTCTTACTTGCATGGCAAAGTAAAAGAAGCAATCACCCGGCACTTGGAGTCAGTCTACCGATCTGGAGCCAACTGCCTGAAATCTATTCCTGATTGCTTACCTAGCGTTGCTCTCGAGTAGTCATCTTCAACGGTTGTTACACTTCCAGAGAAGGGACCACTCCTGCAAAGATTGAACAAAGAAACAGATAACAGGAGGAAGCTCAGACCTTCGGGGGAAACCAAAAGAACCATCCTGCTGCCCAGTTCAAGAAGTAGCACAAAGGAAAATCAACGATGGGCAGAAACCAGTTCAAGAGTAAGCCTGTGGAATCACAAAGATCAAAGCCTCAATGCAATCACCAAGGAGAAGAGGGAATTTACACTCCATAACCAGATTTGCGTCCCTAAACTCTTCTCTTTGTTAATTACATTATGCCATGTTTAATATGTTTAGTTGCTTTTTGTGTGTTTACTTATGTTTTGTGTGAATCTATGCTTAAAACATTGAGGACAATGTTTGATTTAAGTGTGGGGGGGTAACTAAAGTGTTTTGATGCAAATTCGTAGGGTTTTATCCACCATAACTTCTAATGTTGTTCCTTGCTATTTTAAGGTGTTTTTAAGTTGTTTTAGAGTGTTTTAGTGTGTTTTGTTTTATAATTCGAAAATCCCATAAAAATTTGAAAAATTGTTTTGAAAAACCCAAAAAGAGTTGTTTTAAAGTTGTTTTTGTGTGTGTGTTTGTGTCTTAGGGTACCTTCCAACACAACGATAAGGATTTGGTTTATAATTGCATGACGGTTAGAAAGAGTTATAAACATAGAGAAAAGTTTGATTTACTCTTGGTATATGCTTGGTTATGGTTATAATGTATGACTTCACATGCAATCATAAAAGAAAAAAAATTCGTTTTTGTAACATGCTTGAAGGAAGAAACTCAAACAAACGCTACATCCCTGTGAGACTCGAGCCATTACTTTCTTTGGAGAGTTATTTTCTGTGATTCTTTATTTTCTAAAGTTGTTGCATGATCTCATTATTCCTTGCTTGGTTGCTACTTAGAATGCAATTGTATCATGATAGAACTAAATGCTAGAACTCATGCCCATTTCATTCAAAGCATGTTATTGATTTGCATAACACATATTCAAGAAGAAGTTGTGTAGTGACCACCACCATAGCCAAATAGCCTTACTTCCCATACTTCATATATGTTGTAAGTTTTAACCCCGTTGAGCCTTGTTTAGCCTTTATTCTTTGTTTACCCACATTTTCCTCACCTAGCCTAGTTTAGGACAATCCCCACCCTTGTTCTTAAAAGATAGTGAGCATGACTTAATTGAAATCCTTTTGAGTTACATTATGAAAGAAAATAAGTGTGGGGGAGAGAATGTTTAAGTGTTGATGTTTTGAGATTCAAAAGAAAAGAAAAAAAAAAGAGAAAAGAAAGAAAGAAAGAAAAAAAAAAAAAAGAGCTTGAAAAAAAAAAAAAAAAAAAAAAATGAAAGAATAAGTGATTGAAGAAAGGTTCCAAAACACCAATTCTGGGCGTAAATTGTCTAAATTCTCCCTTTTTGTTCAAAAGTTGAGTTTTCATTCAAAAGTGAATTCTAAGTTGATTCAAATGCTTTGCTCACTATTTCTTTAAAAACCTTTGTTTTCCATATCCCTTCTTTGTTATCCACATACCCCAAGCCCCGTTACAACCCTTGACTTCTATCTTCACTGTTGTGTATTTCAATTTGTGGAGTTTGAACTTGGTATGAGCATATGGTATCACTGGTTCTCGCGTCTAAGTAGTAGCATTCCATTCATGAGATCATATCTAAACATGCTTATTAACTCCAGAAATTGCTTCCTTTGAAATACATATATGTGAGTGTTCGTTTTTATGATTACATCAATCTTCTCACATATAACTAGTTTAGGGTGTGTAGTCAGAAAATCTGTGTGAAAAACGAGAGCATATCTTGTAAGGAATTGAGCAAATTCTCTAAGGCATGTTACTACATTCAAAATATAGTTTTAAATGCTTAATTGTGAATTAGTATGTGGTGACTATGATTAAGAATGTACTTAAGTGTCAAGATGGCTAAAATCTGTGGGAATAATGATTTTTAACTTGTCTTGTGCATTGGAAATCCGTGAGACGATTGTTGGAAGGTGTAGGTTGTGTTTTGTTCGTTTTGTCTAGTTTCGTGTTCTTTTGTTTTGTTTTGCTCGAGGACTAGCAAAAGATAAGTGTGGGGGTATTTGATAGGAGCATATTCATGCGACTTAAATAGCTTGTTCTCGTACATTTACGTTATGTTTCTTTAGTTATTTTAGTACTTTAAGCTATTTTCGTGTGTTTGTAGGTCCAAAGGGCTAAAGGAGCAAAAAGATGCATTTTGGAGACTTTTGGAGCACTTTTGGGCTAAGGACGGATAGCTTATGCTTGAAGCCAAAGTGTTGGACGAAATTGAAGACCTAATTGGAGCCAAAGTGTTGGAACCTTGTTCTCTTTAGTTTTAGGACATTTAAACCTTTCCTAATCCCAATCATGCCATGCATAACACACATCCATTCTAACACATTGTCATTGAACATGCATTTCCTTCATTAGTTAACCCACATGCACTTATCACTTATCATCACCACATATCATATCACTTAATCACTTATCACTTATCATCACCACTTAACCACTTATCATATCATAACCACATATCATATCACTTATCACTTATCACTTAACATAACATCCATCCACTTCACCTACAACATCCACCTACTTCACCTACAACATCCACCCACTTCACCTACAACATCCACCCACTTCACCTACAACATCCACCCACTTCACCTACAACATCCACCTACTTCACCTACAACATCCACTTCACCTACAACATCCACCTACTTCACCTACAACATCCACCTACTTCACCTACAAATGACATAGCCATATGTTCCCTCCACTACTCCTATAAATACCCTTGCATTCATTCATTCATGAACATCTCATTTCATACACAACACACCATTTTTCCATTTCCCTATTAATCCAAACACCACTCCCCAAACCATTCACACCATCAAACTATCCTTAGACCTTGTGCTACAACAACGAGGAAGAGAAGAGTGCCTAAACGTTCATACAATTCAAGTTTGAGTTGTTGGAATGTTTAGGTGTTTCTTTGATTTCAATGTTTAAATTCAATTCTCTTTGTTTGTACGTATGAGGAATGGAAGAGAAGAGTGCCTAAACGTTCATACAATTCAAGTTTGAGTTGTTGGAATGTTTAGGTATTTCTTTGATTTCAAAGTTATAATAAACTAAACCCCCTTTAGCTAGGGGGTGATTCGAAATATATGTTTATGCTTGCTGATAGGAGCATATTTATGCGACTTAAATGGCTTGTTCTCGTACATTTACGTTATGTTTCTTTAGTTATTTTAGTACTTTAAGCTATTTTCGTGTGTTTGTAGGTCCAAAGGGCTAAAGGAGCAAAAAGATGCATTTTGGAGACTTTTGGAGCACTTTTGGGCTAAGGACGGATAGCTTATGCTTGAAGCCAAAGTGTTGGACGAAATTGAAGACCTAATTGGAGCCAAAGTGTTGGAACCTTGTTCTCTTTAGTTTTAGGACATTTAAACCTTTCCTAATCCCAATCATGCCATGCATAACACACATCCATTCTAACACATTGTCATTGCACATGCATTTCCTTCATTAGTTAACCCACATGCACTTATCACTTATCATCACCACATATCATATCACTTAATCACTTATCACTTATCATCACCACTTAACCACTTATCATATCATAACCACATATCATATCACTTATCACTTATCACTTAACATAACATCCACCTACTTCACCTACAACATCCACTTCACCTACAACATCCACCTACTTCACCTACAACATGCACCTACTTCACCTACAACATCCACCTACTTCACCTACAAATGACATAGCCATATGTTCCCTCCACTACTCCTATAAATACCCTTGCATTCATTCATTCATGGACATCTCATTTTCATACACAACACATTACAAACACATTCTCCCTTCCCTAGCCGTGAGCTTCCCATCTCTCCCCTTATAATCCAAACACCATTTTTCCATTCCCCTTCCACTTCTACACCACTCCTCATCCATTTCCATAATCCCCCAAACCTCACCTTAGACCTTGTGCTACAACGAAGAGGAAGAGAAGAGGGCCTAAACGTTCATACAATTCAAGTTTGAGTTGTTGGAATGTTTAGGTGATTCTTTGATTTCAATGTTTCATTTTAATTCTCTTTGTTTTGTGCGTATGAGGAATGGAAGAGAAGAGTGCCTAAACGTTCATACAATTCAAGTTTGAGTTGTTGGAATGTTTAGGCGTTTCTTTGATTTCAAAGATATGAGGAAATAAAACCCCCTTTAGCTAGGGGGTGATTCGAAACTATGTTTATATTTGCAATATGAATTGATTAACTTTCGTTGGAATTTCATAAGTTGTTGATTCAATTTGTTTAACCGTTTGATTGATAACTTATTTATGTATGTTTATTAAGAATGCGCGCTTAATTTTCATGCATGAATATGACGCTAGAATATAAGTGAATTTCGCCTAATCGTTATGAACTTATATTCACAAGTAGTGGAGGTTGTTTATAAACAATCGCGTTAAACGAATTCTTGGCATAAGTTTTATGCGTATTCCATAGTAACGAACGCCTCGTCAACACTTATAGTTTTCATGTTGCTTAATGATCTTTGATTGTATCTTTATTGTGCTGTTCACGTAAAGGACTTTTGGAGAATGTTGTGAATTGCGTTGCGCTAACCCATCCAATTCATTAACTTAAGGAAAACTTGACGGTTAATTTAAGCGGACCTAATTAACCCGGAGTGTTGAGTTTCATAATTTATCGAAAGACCAACTGAGAATCAATCTTGTATGCAAGTGTAACATGTGTGGAGAAGAACCCCTTGGCTATTCCATCATCCATATTTTCATCATATTTATATTTACGTTTTGCCTTTAATTACAATTTGTGCAATTTAGCTAATTTTGTCAAATCAAACCCCCCCTTTACTTTCCTGTTCTTTAGTGCTTAGAATCTGTTTAGTTTATGTTTTAAAGTATTTTTTTGTTTTTTGGTTTGTCTTAGTGTTTTAAACTTTAATTTTGCATTCTTTGAGTCTAGTTTAGTGTTTTAAACTTTATTTTACGTTTTTGAGTCAGTTTCCAAGAGATTTGCAATCCCTCCTAATCCCCGGTCCAGAACGATCCCTACTTATACTTATACTACAATTGACAAAAAGAGGGTTTAATTTGTGTGCGTATAAATCTCGCATCAAATTTTGGCGCCGTTGCCGGGGATTAGAAAATTTGCTAATCCCTTGGATTGTTTGTTTCTGTATTGTCTTTTAGATTTAGTTTTTATTTGTGTTTTGTTTGTTAAGAACAACATGGCACTTGATAACGCTTCTCTTTTGTCACAGCTCATGGAAAGGTCCCAAATGCAAAGAGTTGATATATCTAATCTTCAATCAAGGAATAACGTGTTTTCCAATACTTACAATTCGGATTGGAGTGATCATTCAAACTCTATGTGGTGGGAACCTCAAAATGTTCAACAAGGAGGATATTGGCAGCCACCACAACCTCATATTCAATATGCCCAACCAAACTCAAGTTCGTCAATAGATTATAATCAAAAGCTTAATGAATTAATTTGTTTGGTGCAGGGCTCACAAAATCAAGACAATGAGGCTCAACAAGAAGGATATTGGCAGCCATATGAGGAGTTCTATTCAACGCCTATGCAGCCACCACAAAGGTTGGACCACTTGGATAAGCAAATTGGGCAGATCGCGGAGTTCGTAGGACAGTTTCGAGACCAAGGCGAACTCCCTAGTTCAACCATTGCAAATCAGAAGGGAGAATTTGAAAACACCAATGCTATCATGTTGAGAAGTGACAAGGAGGTTGGAACGGACCCTCAACCATCAAAATCAAATCACAAGGAAGAGGAATACACCCAACCCACGGAAAGGGTGGAAACACCTTTACCGGAGGCACCTATTGCTCCTATGCCATCTAATACAGGTATGGTTGTTCCAAATTTCATTATTTTTAACCCCGTTCCAACAAGTATCCCTATTCCTTGCAGATTCATGACTTCCAAGGAAGAAGAAGGTGAAAAAGACATCTTGGAAGCCCTTTCAAAGGTGACAAGTAGGGAATGTCATGAATTCATCAAAGAGGACGTTCTTGAAACCACAAAATCCAAAGAAGTTAAATTTGATGACATTGGACAAGTCATAACCATCACTTGCAATCTGGCCAAGTCCAATATCCCTGAAACTTTCAAAGGAGTGGTGTTTGTCATTGAGTTCTTGTCGGACAAAACAAGTAAGTTTTTTTCAAATTCCTTTACATTTTATACTAACTTGCTGTTTTTTATGAATCAGGCACCTACACTAGAATTCAAACCATTGCCGGTTCACTTCAAGTATCACCTTCCATTCAAGGACCAATTCCATGCCGTTTGATTTTATTTATGTTAATAAAAAAAATAAAAAATAAAAAATAAAAAAATAAAAAAGAGAGAAAGAAAGATACTAAACATGGAGAAAGGTGGAGCTTCACAAAGGTTGTTTGCGTGAAGCCCCACTACGAGGCGCAGAAGCGGAAGGCATAGAAGCGGGAGGCATAGAAGCGGGAGGCATCGGAGCGGAAGCCATCGGAGCGGGAGGCATCGGAGCTAGAGCATTCCAGGCCTCAATACTTGGCCAAGCGCTGGATGACCCAGGAAAAAGGTGCCTCTGGAGATAAGACGCAAGCCTTTGACGGTCACTGTGAATTCGACCCTCAGATTCTTGTAGCTCATCAAGCTTCCTCTTCATCCCCGACGAATAGTTATTTGCAAGCACATGCAAACTTCTATTCTCGTACTTAAGCTGCTGGATCTCTTGCTTAAGTCTTTCCACCTCGGCCATCAACGATTCCACTTGGCGGGACCGAGCAAGCAGGCGTTGGCCCATGTTGGACACAGAACTCGCACACTGAACACTAAGTGCGAGGGACTCTTGAACGGCCAACTCATCAGACCGTCCTGACAGCAGCCTACTATCTTTTGGAGTGAGGAGGTTTTTAGCTACTATTGTAGCTATTGTGGCGTCCTGCATCACAGAGTCTTCACCTGAAAGAGGACCGTTAGAAGATAAAAAAGAAGGGCGCCATACATTACCTTGACGGGGCGCAACCGGATCGCTGCTGAGACTCAAGTCTAAGCTAAGGTTCGATGAGTTTGCCATTTTTTTTCAAAAGTGTTCAAAGAGAAGGGGTGGATGGAGTTAAAATTTCACAAAGGGCCGGAGTCGAGTTTCAGGAATGGGAAATCTTCAGAGTGTGTGTGTTGGGGTGATTGATAGCTCTATAAAAAGCCAAGACGACGCGTCCACCGATTCAAAGAGCCGGATTTTCCGGCGTAATTTAGGCGACGCTCCCTCGGCTTTTCAAGAAAACGCGTTCAACTTTGTCAAAAGATTTCTGACAAAGCTGAAAACACGTGGAGGCCATCATCGCATCTACACATCTTTAGCCGACAAGCGCAAAGTTCGGCGACGCTTTCTCTGCTTTTCAGAAGACGCGTGCAGCTTTGTCAAAAGGAGCCGCATCTGCACTACCACGTGTCGTTCAGAAAGCGAAGGGGCGTCGTTCAGAAATCGAAGGGGCGCCTGCTCAGAAATCGAAGAGGCGTATTCAAAGATCGAAGAGGCGCCACTATTTCAAAGAGCCGGATTTGCGGGATCAAAACGTTTGTCGACAAGGGTAAAAAGTACCACCACTTGATATTATCTCTATATATGTCGACCTTCGTCTTTTATGGCAGGGCAAACCTGAAGAAAATGCCCAACTCTCCCTCACCTCTGAGGGCGCACTCCCAGCAAAGCCTTTCAAAATACTCAATTCTTTCTTCTTCCCCAAAGATGATACCAGATGCCTGGAGTACATATGACCCAAGAGGAAACGGCGGATTGAAGCATGTGCTGATTCATTCACCGCTTCTTCAAAGCAAAGGTATCTCATATCATCAAGGTCAAAAGCAAAAGTATCTCATATCATGCTCTTTCCCTGTCTTTTTCTTTGTCCTTGTTCTTACTTGCATGGCAAAGTAAAAGAAGCAATCAACCGGCACTTGGAGTCAGTCTTCCGATCTGGAGCCAACTGCCTGGAATCTATTCCTGATTGCTTACCTAGCGTTGCTCTCGAGTAGTCATCTTCAACGGTTGATACACTTCCAGAGAAGGGACCACTCCTGCAAAGATTGAACAAAGAAACAGATAACAGGAGGAAGCTCAGACCTTCGGGGGAAACCAAAAGAACCATCCTGCTGCCCAGTTCAAGAAGTAGCACAAAGGAAAATCAACGATGGGCAGAAACCAGTTCAAGAGTAAGCCTGTGGAATCACAAAGATCAAAGCCTCAATGCAATCACCAAGGAGAAGAGGGAATTTACACTCCATAACCAGATTTGCGTCCCTAAACTCTTCTCTTTGTTAATTACATTCTGCCATGTTTAGTATGTTTAGTTGCATTTTGTGTGTTTACTTATGTTTTGTGTGAACCATATGCTTAAAACATTGAGGACAATGTTTGATTTAAGTATGGGGGGGGTAACTAAGTATATTTAATGCAAATTCGTGGGATTTTATCACCCATAACTTCAAATGTTGTTCCTTGCTGTTTTAAGGTGTTTTTAAGTTGTTTTAGAGTGTTTTAGTGTGTTTTGTTTTATAATTCGAAAATCCCATAAAAATTTGAAAAATTGTTTTGAAAAACCCAAAAAGAGTTGTTTTAAGAGTCGTTTTTGTGTGTTTGTGTCTTAGGGTACCTTCCAACACAATGATAAGGATTTGGTTTATAATTGCATGACGGTTAGGAAGAGTTATAAACATAGAGAAAAGTTTGATTTACTCTTGGTATATGCTTGGTTATGGTTATAATGTATGACTTCACATGCAATCATAAAAGAAAAAAAATTCGTTTTTGTAACATGCTTGAAGGAAGGAACTCAAACAAACGCTACAACCCTGAGAGACTTGAGCCTATAACGTTCTTTGGAGAGTATAATCTGTGATTTCTTGTTTTCTAAAGTCGTTGCATGATCTCATTATTCTTTGCTTGGTTACTACTTAGAAGGCGTTTCATCATATAGTTCCAAATGCTAGAACTCATGCCCATTTCATTCAAAGCATGTTATTGATTTGCATAACACATATTCAAGAAGAAGTTGTGTAGTGACCACCACCATAGCCAAATAGCCTTACTTCCCATACTTCGTATATGTTGTAAGTTTTAACCCCGTTGAGCCTCGTTTTGCCTTTATTCCTTGTTTGCCCACATCACCCCTTACCTAGCTTAGAGTAGGACTTTCCTATACCCTTGTTCTTAAAGTTTAGTGAGCATGACTTAAATGAATTCCTTTTGAGTTACATTATGCAAGAAAATGAGTGTGGGGGAGTAAAAGTTTGTTCTTACGTTTATATGTATGTTTTGAGATTCAAAAGAAAAAGAAGAAAAGAAAAGAAAAAAAAAAAAAAAAAAGGAGTGAAAATAAGTAAGAATGAACTCACGAGCGTTGATGGTTGAAGAAAGGGTCCAAAAAGTTGAATATGGCCCTAAGTTTTGTGTGATTTTCCCTTGGGTGTTCAAAGTTGACTTCTGCGTTCTTAAGGGAATTCTAAGTGCCTAATTCAATACTTTGCTCACTATTGCTTTAAGAATGTTTGTTTATCCTTCACCTTTCATTGTTAGCCAATACCCTAGCCCCGTTACTACCCTTTGACTTCTATATTGAGTGTTATGTATTTCAATTGTGGAGTTTGAACTTGGTATGAGCTTATGGTGTCACTGGTTCTCGCGTCTAAGTAGTAGCATTCCATTCATGAGATCATATCTAAACATGCTTATTAACTCCAGAAAATGCTTTCCTTATTATAACATATGTGAGTGTTCGTCTACATGTTTACATCAATCTTCTCACATATACCTAGTGTAGGGTGTGTAGTCAGAAAATCTGTGTGAAAAACGAGAGTACATCTAGTAAGAAATTGAGGGAATTCTCTAAAGGCATGTTACTACATTTGAAATGTGTTTTAATTGCTTAATTGTGAACTAGTATGTGGTGACTATGATTAAGAATGTACTTAAGTGTAAAGATGGCTCAAATCTGTGAGAATAATGATTTTTAACTTGTCATGTGCATTGGAAGTCCCTGATACGATTGTTGGAAGGTGTAGGTTGTGTTTTGTTCTTTTTGTTTTGTTTTTCTGTTTTGCTCGAGGACTAGCAAAAGCTAAGTGTGGGGGTATTTGATAGGAGCATATTTATGCGACTTAAATGGCTTGTTCTCGTACATTTACGTTATGTTTCTTTAGTTATTTTAGTACTTTAAGCTATTTTCGTGTGTTTGTAGGTCCAAAGGGCTAAAGGAGCAAAAAGATGCATTTTGGAGACTTTTGGAGCACTTTTGGGCTAAGGACGGATAGCTTATGCTTGAAGCCAAAGTGTTGGACGAAATTGAAGACCTAATTGGAGCCAAAGTGTTGGAACCTTGTTCTCTTTAGTTTTAGGACATTTAAACCTTTCCTAATCCCAATCATGCCATGCATAACACACATCCATTCTAACACATTGTCATTGCACATGCATTTCCTTCATTAGTTAACCCACATGCACTTATCACTTATCATCACCACATATCATATCACTTAATCACTTATCACTTATCATCACCACTTAACCACTTATCATATCATAACCACATATCATATCACTTATCACTTATCACTTAACATAACATCCACCTACTTCACCTACAACATCCACTTCACCTACAACATCCACCTACTTCACCTACAACATCCACCTACTTCACCTACAACATCCACCTACTTCACCTACAAATGACATAGCCATATGTTCCCTCCACTACTCCTATAAATACCCTTGCATTCATTCATTCATGGACATCTCATTTTCATACACAACACATTACAAACACATTCTCCCTTCCCTAGCCGTGAGCTTCCCATCTCTCCCCTTATAATCCAAACACCATTTTTCCATTCCCCTTCCACTTCTACACCACTCCTCATCCATTTCCATAATCCCCCAAACCTCACCTTAGACCTTGTGCTACAACGAAGAGGAAGAGAAGAGGGCCTAAACGTTCATACAATTCAAGTTTGAGTTGTTGGAATGTTTAGGTGATTCTTTGATTTCAATGTTTCATTTTAATTCTCTTTGTTTTGTGCGTATGAGGAATGGAAGAGAAGAGTGCCTAAACGTTCATACAATTCAAGTTTGAGTTGTTGGAATGTTTAGGCGTTTCTTTGATTTCAAAGATATGAGGAAATAAAACCCCCTTTAGCTAGGGGGTGATTCGAAACTATGTTTATATTTGCAATATGAATTGATTAACTTTCGTTGGAATTTCATAAGTTGTTGATTCAATTTGTTTAACCGTTTGATTGATAACTTATTTATGTATGTTTATTAAGAATGCGCGCTTAATTTTCATGCATGAATATGACGCTAGAATATAAGTGAATTTCGCCTAATCGTTATGAACTTATATTCACAAGTAGTGGAGGTTGTTTATAAACAATCGCGTTAAACGAATTCTTGGCATAAGTTTTATGCGTATTCCATAGTAACGAACGCCTCGTCAACACTTATAGTTTTCATGTTGCTTAATGATCTTTGATTGTATCTTTATTGTGCTGTTCACGTAAAGGACTTTTGGAGAATGTTGTGAATTGCGTTGCGCTAACCCATCCAATTCATTAACTTAAGGAAAACTTGACGGTTAATTTAAGCGGACCTAATTAACCCGGAGTGTTGAGTTTCATAATTTATCGAAAGACCAACTGAGAATCAATCTTGTATGCAAGTGTAACATGTGTGGAGAAGAACCCCTTGGCTATTCCATCATCCATATTTTCATCATATTTATATTTACGTTTTGCCTTTAATTACAATTTGTGCAATTTAGCTAATTTTGTCAAATCAAACCCCCCCTTTACTTTCCTGTTCTTTAGTGCTTAGAATCTGTTTAGTTTATGTTTTAAAGTATTTTTTTGTTTTTTGGTTTGTCTTAGTGTTTTAAACTTTAATTTTGCATTCTTTGAGTCTAGTTTAGTGTTTTAAACTTTATTTTACGTTTTTGAGTCAGTTTCCAAGAGATTTGCAATCCCTCCTAATCCCCGGTCCAGAACGATCCCTACTTATACTTATACTACAATTGACAAAAAGAGGGTTTAATTTGTGTGCGTATAAATCTCGCATCACTTGCATTTTGATTTGATTACTTCTAATTGCATTTCATAAGTTGTTGATTCAATTTGTTTAACCGTTTGATTGATAACTTATTTATGTATGTTTATTAAGAATGCGCGCTTAATTTTCATGCATGAATATGACGCTAGAATATAAGTGATTTTCACCTAATCGTTATGAACTTATATTCACAAGTAGTGGAGGTTGCTTATAAACAATCGCATTAAATGAATTCTTGGCACGAGTTTCATGCTCATCATAGTAACGAATGCCTCGTCAACACTTATAGTTTTCATAATGCTTAATGATCTTTGATTGTATCTTTATTGTGCTGTTCACGTAAAGGACTTTTGGAGAATGTTGTGAATTGCGTTGCGCTAACCCATCCAATTCATTAACTTAAGGAAAACTTGACGGTTAATTTAAGCGGACCTAATTAACTCGGGGTGATGAGTTTCATAATTTATTGAAATGTAATTGGAAATCTTTTTATTATGCAAGTGTAACATATGTGGAGATGACCCTGATAGGAGCATATTCATGCGACTTAAATAGCTTGTTCTCGTACATTTACGTTATGTTTCTTTAGTTATTTTAGTACTTTAAGCTATTTTCGTGTGTTTGTAGGTCCAAAGGGCTAAAGGAGCAAAAAGATGCATTTTGGAGACTTTTGGAGCACTTTTGGGCTAAGGACGGATAGCTTATGCTTGAAGCCAAAGTGTTGGACGAAATTGAAGACCTAATTGGAGCCAAAGTGTTGGAACCTTGTTCTCTTTAGTTTTAGGACATTTAAACCTTTCCTAATCCCAATCATGCCATGCATAACACACATCCATTCTAACACATTGTCATTGAACATGCATTTCCTTCATTAGTTAACCCACATGCACTTATCACTTATCATCACCACATATCATATCACTTAATCACTTAATCACTTATCACTTATCATCACCACTTAACCACTTATCATATCATAACCACATATCATATCACTTATCACTTATCACTTAACATAACATCCACCTACTTCACCTACAACATCCACCCACTTCACCTACAACATCCACCCACTTCACCTACAACATCCACCTACTTCACCTACAACATCCACCCACTTCACCTACAACATCCACCTACTTCACCTACAACATCCACTTCACCTACAACATCCACCTACTTCACCTACAACATCCACCTACTTCACCTACAAATGACATAGCCATATGTTCCCTCCACTACTCCTATAAATACCCTTGCATTCATTCATTCATGAACATCTCATTTCATACACAACACATTACAAACACATTCTCCCTTCCCTAGCCGTGAGCTTCCCATCTCTCCCTTTATAATCCAAACACCATTTTTCCATTCCCCTTCCACTTCTACACCACTCCTCATCCATTTCCATAATCCCCCAAACCTCACCTTAGACCTTGTGCTACAACAACGAGGAAGATAAGAGGGCCTAAACGTTCATACAATTCAAGTGTGAGTTGTTGGAATGTTTAGGTGTTTCTTTGATTTCAAAGTTTAAATTTAATTCTCTTTGTTTTGTACGTATGAGGAATGGAAGAGAAGAGTGCCTAAACGTTCATACAATTCAAGTTTGAGTTGTTGGAATGTTTAGGTGTTTCTTTGATTTCAAAGTTATGATAAACTAAACCCCCCTTTAGCTAGGGGGTGATTCGAAATATATGTTTATGCTTGCATTTTGATTTGATTACTTCTAATTACGTTTCATAAGTTGTGAATTCAATTTGTTTAACTGTTTTATTGATAACCTATTTATGTATGTTTATTGAGAGTGCACACTTAATTTTCATGCATGAATTTGACGCTAGAATATAAGTGAATTTCACCTAATCGTTATGAACTTATATTCACAAGTAGTGGAGGTTGCTTATAAACAATCGCGTTAAACGAATTCTTGGCATAAGTTTCATGCAATCATAGTAACGAATGCCTCGTCAACACTTATAGTTTTCATAATGCTTAATGATCTTTGATTGTATCTTTATTGTGCTGTTCACGTAAAGGACTTTTGGAGAATGTTGTGAATTGCGTTGCGCTAACCCATCCAATTCATTAACTTAAGGAAAACTTGACGGTTAATTTAAGCGGACCTAATTAACCCGGGGTGATGAGTTTAATAATTTATTGAAATGTAATTGGAAATCTTTTTATTATGCAAGTGTAACATATGTGGAGATGACCCCCTTAGCTATTCTATCATCCATTCATTCCATTTCATCAATTTCATATTTACATTCTGTCTAGTTTATTTAACTTGTTTCGTTATTTCAATTTTCGTATAAACTTAAATCCCCCTTTACTTTAATGTCAATTTAGTTAGAAATCATTTTAGTTTGTGTTTTTAAAAGCATTTTGAGTCTTTGGTTTGTCTTAGTGTTTTAAAGTTTAGTTTTACATTCTTTGAGTCTAGTATAGTGTTTTAAAGTTTAGTTTTACATTCTTTGAGTCTAGTTTAGTGTTTTATATTGTGTTTTTACGTTTTTGAGTCAAATCCAAGTGATTAACAATCCCTCCTAATCCCCGGTCCAGAACGATCCCTACTTGCACCTATACTACAATTGATAAAAAGAGGGTTTAATTTGTGTGCGTATAATTCTCGCATCACCCCCTTAGCTAGCATTCATCCATTCTATTTCATCAATTTCATATTTACATTCTGTTTTAATTTGTTCATTTAATTTAATTTCGTATAAACTTAAATCCCCCTTTACTTTAATGTCAATTTAGTTAGAAATCATTTTAGTTTGTGTTTTTAAAAGCATTTTGAGTCTTTGGTTTGTCTTAGTGTTTTAAAGTTTAGTTTTACATTCTTTGAGTCTAGTTTAGTGTTTTATATTGTGTTTTTACGTTTTTGAGTCAAATCCAAGTGATTAACAATCCCTCCTAATCCCCGGTCCAGAACGATCCCTACTTATACTTATACTACAATTGTCAAAAAGAGGGTTTAATTTGTGCGCGTATAAATCCCGCATCAAGTAGCGCTTTCTTTTACGTCTTGCAGCCGGACGAAGAACCCAATCACTCCAGGATATGCTCACGAATCGGATGAGAACTCCGAGTCATGAACTAGTACCTAAAACAAGAAACAAAACAAGATTAAGAATCTGGAATAAAAACAAACAAAAATAAAACAATCCAAGGGATTAGCAAATTTTCTAATCCCCGGCAACGGCGCCAAAATTTGATACGTGATTTATACGCACACAAATTAAACCCTCTTTTTGTCAATTGTAGTATAAGTATAAGTAGGGATCGTTCTGGACCGGGGATTAGGAGGGATTGTTAATCACTTGGATTTGACTCAAAAACATAAAAACAAAGTTAAAAACGTTCACAAAGACTCAAAGGACTCAAAACAAGTTCAAAAGACTCAAAACTGCCTAAAAACACTAACTAGGCAGTTTCTGACCTTAACCCCAATGTTGGACGAATTTAGGATTATGGCTTGATTCAAACGTAAAATAACAATATAAAACACTATACTAGACTCAAAGAATGCAAAACTAAACTTTAAAACACTAAAACAAACCAAAAGACTCAAACATCACCCAAAACACTCAAAACAGCCTTAAAATCACTTTCTGGGCAGTTTTGAGCACTTTGGTGAATTTGGACGAATTTTGGGAAATAAATTGAATCAAAACACTTTAAAACATAAACTAAACAAAGTCTAAACACAAAAGAACAAGAAAGTAAAGGGGGGGGGTTAGGTTTTGACGAATTTAAACTAAAAGAACAGATTGTAAGTAAAAGCAAAATGTAAATGTGAATGTCTGATAGAATTGAATGGAATGAAGGCTAGCTAAGGGGTTCATCTCCATACATGTTATACTTGCATAATAAAATGATTTCCAATTGCATTTCAATAAACTATGATACTCAACACCCCAAGTTAACCGTGATGCACTAATTAACCTTCAAATCTTCCTAACGTTATTGAATTGGATGATGCATGCGACAATTCAAAACATTCCCCACAAGTCCTCAACATGAATGCATAGAAGAGGTACAAGCAAGAATCATTACGCTCTATGAAAATTATAAGTGTTGACGAGGCATTCGTTACTATGATTGCATGAAACTTATGCCAAGAATTTGTTTAACGCGATTGTTTATAAGCAACCTCCACTACTTGCGAATATAAGTTCGTAACTATTAGGTGAAACTCACTTATATTCTAGCGTCATATTCATGCATGAAAATTAAGCGCGCATTCTCAATAAACATACATAAATAAGTTATCAATCAAACGGTTAAACAAATTGAATCCACAACTTATGAAACGCAATTAGAAGTAATCAAATCAAAATGCAAGCATAAACATATATTTCGAATTCCCCCCTAGCCAAGGGGGGTTTAGTTGAATTTAAACATTGGAATCAAAGAAACACCTAAACATTCCAACAACTCAAACTTGAATTGTATGAACGTTTAGGCACTCTTCTCTTCCATTCCTCATACGTACAAAACAAAGAGTATTGAAATTAAACATTGAAATCAAAGAAACACCTAAACATTCCAACAACTCAAACTTGAATTGTATGAACGTTTAGGCACTCTTCTCTTCCTCTTCGTTGTAGCACAAGGTCTAAGGATAGTTTGATGGTGTGAATGGTTTGGGGAGTGGTTGGAGTGGCTGCAATGGAGGAGAAAAGTGTTTTGGTGGCTGCAATGAGGGTGTGGAGAGGTTTTGACGAATTTCTGGAATATGGAAGAGTGTATGAGTTGAGGTGTGTTAATGGAAGGAATGGTGGAGTGAATGGATGAATTTCTGTGGTGGAAGAGTTGTGAATGAATGAGAATGAATGAATGAGTATTTATAGGTGAAATGGGGGGAACATGACAGCTAGGTTGCATGTGCTAATGCTTGTGTGTGCATGTGAAATCTGCCAAGATGCATGTGAAAGTGTATGAAATGCAATCTGAAATGGGATAGCATGTGGGTGAATGTGTGGCTGCAATGATGAAGTGAATGCATGTGTTGAATGATTAAAGTGCATGTGCAATGTTTTAAAGGATGGAATGATGGAGGAACAAGTGCATGTGAATGCATGGTGATAGCATGTGCACGGTTTTGGTTGGAATGATGGCAGATTGTGAAAACATGTGATGCGGGATTTATACGCGCACAAATTAAACCCTCTTTTTATCAATTGTAGTATAGGTACAAGTAGGGATCGTTCTGGACCGGGGATTAGGAGGGATTGCTAATCACTTGGATTTGACTCAAAAACTTAAAAACACAGTTTAAAACACTAAACTAGCCTCAAAGAATACAAAATTAAAGTTTAAAACACTAAGACAAACAAAAAACTCAAAATGCTTTAAAAACACAAACTAAATTGAATTCTAACTAAAATGAACATTAAAGCAAAAGGGGGATTGAGGTTTTACGAAATTTGAAATAACGAAACAAGTTAATAAACTAGACAGAATGTAAATATGAAATTGATGAAATGGAATGAATGGATGATAGAATAGCTAAGGGGGTCATCTCCACATATGTTACACTTGCATAATAAAAAGATTTCCAATTGCATTTCAATAAATTATGAAACTCATCACCCCGGGTTAATTAGGTCCGCTTAAATTAACCGTCAAGTTTTCCTTAAGTTAATGAATTGGATGGGTTAGCGCAACGCAATTCACAACATTCTCCAAAAGTCCTTTACGTGAACAACACAATAAAGATACAATCAAAGATCATTAAGCATTATGAAAACTATAAGTGTTGACGAGGCATTCGTTACTATGATGAGCATGAAACTCGTGCCAAGAATTCATTTAACGCGATTGTTTATAAGCAACCTCCACTACTTGTGAATATAAGTTCATAACGATTAGGTGAAACTCACTTATATTCTAGCGTCATATTCATGCATGAAAATTAAGCGCGCATTCTTAATAAACATACATAAATAAGTTATCAATTAAACGGTTAAACAAATTGAATCAACAACTTATGAAACGTAATTAGAAGTAATCAAATCAAAATGCAAGCATAAACATTTATTTCGAATCCCCCCCTAGCCAAAGGGGGGTTTAGTTCCTCATGGTACAAAACAAAGAGAATCAAAGAAACACCTAAACATTCCAACAACTTAAACTTGAATTGTATGAACGTTTAGGCCCTCTTCTCTTCCATGCCTCATTCGTACAAAACAAAGAGTATTGAAATTAAACATTGAAATCAAAGAAACACCTAAACATTCCAACAACTCAAACTTGAATTGTATGAACGTTTAGGCCCTCTTCTCTTCCTCTTCGTTGTAGCATAAGGTCTAGGGATAGTTGGTTGGGGGGATGGAAGTGTGGAATGGAGTGGGGAGTGATGGAAATGGAAGATGGTTTTTGGATTATAAGGGAAGGGGGACTCACGGCAATGAGGGAATGGAAGTGTTTGTGGTGTGTTGTGTATGAAAATGAGATGTCCATGAATGAATGAATGCAAGGGTATTTATAGGAGTAGTGGAGGGAACATATGGCTATGTCATTTGTAGGTGAAGTAGGTGGATGTTGTAGGTGAAGTAGGTGGATGTTGTAGGTGAAGTGGATGTTGTAGGTGAAGTAGGTGGATGTTGTAGGTGAAGTAGGTGGATGTTGTAGTAGGTGGATGTTGTAGGTGAAGTAGGTGGATGTTGTAGGTGAAGTAGGTGGATGATATGTTAAGTGATAAGTGATAAGTGATATGATATGTGGTTATGATATGATAAGTGGTTAAGTGGTGATGATAAGTGATAAGTGATTAAGTGATATGATATGTGGTGATGATAAGTGATAAGTGCATGTGGGTTAACTAATGAAGGAAATGCATGTGCAATGACAATGTGTTAGAATGGATGTGTGTTATGCATGGCATGATTGGGATTAGGAAAGGTTTAAATGTCCTAAAACTAAAGAGAACAAGGTTCCAACACTTTGGCTCCAATTAGGTCTTCAATTTCGTCCAACACTTTGGCTTCAAGCATAAGCTATCCGTCCTTAGCCCAAAAGTGCTCCAAAAGTCTCCAAAATGCATCTTTTTGCTCCTTTAGCCCTTTGGACCTACAAACACACGAAAATAGCTTAAAGTACTAAAATAACTAAAGAAACATAACGTAAATGTACGAGAACAAGCCATTTAAGTCGCATAAATATGCTCCTATCAAATACCCCCACACTTAGCTTTTGCTAGTCCTCGAGCAAAACAGAAAAACAAAACAAAAAGAACAAAACACAACCTACACCTTCCAACAATCGTATCAGGGACTTCCAATGCACATGACAAGTTAAAAATCATTATTCTCACAGATTTGAGCCATCTTTACACTTAAGTACATTCTTAATCATAGTCACCACATACTAGTTCACAATTAAGCAATTAAAACACATTTCAAATGTAGTAACATGCCTTTAGAGAATTCCCTCAATTTCTTACTAGATGTACTCTCGTTTTTCACACAGATTTTCTGACTACACACCCTACACTAGGTATATGTGAGAAGATTGATGTAAACATGTAGACGAACACTCACATATGTTATAATAAGGAAAGCATTTTCTGGAGTTAATAAGCATGTTTAGATATGATCTCATGAATGGAATGCTACTACTTAGACGCGAGAACCAGTGACACCATAAGCTCATACCAAGTTCAAACTCCACAATTGAAATACATAACACTCAATATAGAAGTCAAAGGGTAGTAACGGGGCTAGGGTTTTGGCTAACAATGAAAGGTGAATGATAAACAAACATTCTTAAAGCAATAGTGAGCAAAGTATTGAATTAGGCACTTAGAATTCCCTTAAGAACGCAGAAGTCAACTTTGAACACCCAAGGGAAAATCACACAAAACTTAGGGCCATATTCAACTTTTTGGACCCTTTCTTCAACCATCAACGCTCGTGAGTTCATTCTTACTTATTTTCACTCCTTTTTTTTTTTTTTTTTTTTTTTTTCTTTTGAATCTCAAAACATACATATAAACGTACGAACAAACTTTTACTCCCCCACACTCATTTTCTTGCATAATGTAACTCAAAAGGAATTCATTTAAGTCATGCTCACAAAACTTTAAGAACAAGGGTATAGGAAAGTCCTACTCTAAGCTAGGTAAGGGGTGATGTGGGTAAACAAGGAATAAAGGCAAAACGAGGCTCAACGGGGTTAAAACTTACAACATATACGAAGTATGGGAAGTAAGGCTATTTGGCTATGGTGGTGGTCACTACACAACTTCTTCTTGAATATGTGTTATGCAAATCAATAACATGCTTTGAATGAAATGGGCATGAGTTCTAGCATTTGGAACTATATGATACAATTGCATTCTAAGTAGCAACCAAGCAAGGAATAATGAGATCATGCAACAACTTTAGAAAATAAAGAATCACAGAAAATAACTCTCCAAAGAAAGTAATGGCTCGAGTCTCACAGGGATGTAGCGTTTGTTTGAGTTTCTTCCTTCAAGCATGTTACAAAAACGAATTTTTCTTTTATGATTGCATGTGAAGTCATACATTATAACCATAACCAAGCATATACCAAGAGTAAATCAAACTTTTCTCTATGTTTATAACTCTTTCTAACCGTCATGCAATTATAAACCAAATCCTTATCATTGTGTTGGAAGGTACCCTAAGACACAAACACACAAAAACGACTTTTAAAACAACTCTTTTTGGGTTTTTCAAAACAATTTTTCAAATTTTTATGGGATTTTCAAATTATAAAACAAAACACACTAAAACACTCTAAAACAACTTAAAAACACCTTAAAACAGCAAGGAACAACATTAGAAGTTATGGTGGATAAAACCCTACGAATTTGCATCAAAACACTTTAGTTACCCCCCCACACTTAAATCAAACATTGTCCTCAATGTTTTAAGCATAGATTCACACAAAACATAAGTAAACACACAAAAAGCAACTAAACATTTTAAACATGGCATAATGTAATTAACAAAGAGAAGAGTTTAGGGACGCAAATCTGGTTATGGAGTGTAAATTCCCTCTTCTCCTTGGTGATTGCATTGAGGCTTTGATCTTTGTGATTCCACAGGCTTACTCTTGAACTGGTTTCTGCCCATCGTTGATTTTCCTTTGTGCTACTTCTTGAACTGGGCAGCAGGATGGTTCTTTTGGTTTCCCCCGAAGGTCTGAGCTTCCTCCTGTTATCTGTTTCTTTGTTCAATCTTTGCGGGAGTGGTCCCTTCTCTGGAAGTGTATCAACCGTTGAAGATGACTACTCGAGAGCAACGCTAGGTAAGCAATCAGGAATAGATTCCAGGCAGTTGGCTCCAGATCGGAAGACTGACTCCAAGTGCTGGCTGATTGCTTCTTTTACTTTGCCATGCAAGTAAGAACAAGGACAAAGAAAAAGACAGGGAAAGAGCATGATATGAGATACTTTTGCTTTTGACCTTGATGATATGAGATACCTTTGCTTTGAAGAAGCGGTGAATGAATCAGCACATGCTTCAATCCGCCGTTTCCTCCTGGGTCATATGTACTCCAGGCATCTGGTATCATCTTTGGGGAAGAAGAAAGAATTGAGTATTTTGAAAGGCTTTGCTGGGAGTGCGCCCTCAGAGGTGAGGGAGAGTTGGGCATTTTCTTCAGGTTTGCCCTGCCATAAAAGACGAAGGTCGACATATATAGAGATAATATCAAGTGGTGGTACTTTTTACCCTTGTCGACAAACGTTTTGATCCCGCAAATCCGGTTCTTTGAAATAGTGGCGCCTCTTCGATCTTTGAATACGCCTCTTCGATTTCTGAGCAGGCGCCCCTTCGATTTCTGAACGACGCCCCTTCGCTTTCTGAACGACACGTGGTAGTGCAGATGCGGCTCCTTTTGACAAAGCTGCACGCGTCTTCTGAAAAGCAGAGAAAGCGTCGCCGAACTTTGCGCTTGTCGGCTAAAGATGTGTAGATGCGATGATGGCCTCCACGTGTTTTCAGCTTTGTCAGAAATCTTTTGACAAAGTTGAACGCGTTTTCTTGAAAAGCCGAGGGGGCGTCGCCTAAATTACGCCGGAAAATCCGGCTCTTTGAATCGGTGGACGCGTCGTCTTGGCTTTTTATAGAGCTATCAATCACCCCAACACACACACTCTGAAGATTTCCCATTCCTGAAACTCGACTCCGGCCCTTTGTGAAATTTTAACTCCATCCACCCCTTCTCTTTGAACATCGTTGAAAAAAAATGGCAAACTCATCGAACCTTAGCTTAGATTTGAGTCTCAGCAGCGATCCGGTTGCGCCCCGTCAAGGTAATGTATGGCGCCCTTCTTTTTTATCTTCTAACGGTCCTCTTTCAGGTGAAGACTCTGTGATGCAGGACGCCACAACAGCTACAATAGTAGCTAAAAACCTCCTCACTCCAAAAGATAGTAGGCTGCTGTCAGGACGGTCCGATGAGTTGGCCGTTCAAGAGTCCCTCGCACTTAGTGTTCAGTGTGCGAGTTCTGTGTCCAACATGGGCCAACGCCTGCTTGCTCGGTCCCGCCAAGTGGAATCGTTGATGGCAGAGGTGGAAAGACTTAAGCAAGAGATCCAGCAGCTTAAGTACGAGAATAGAAGTTTGCATGTGCTTGCAAATAACTATTCGTCGGGGATGAAGAGGAAGCTTGATGAGCTGCAAGAATCTGAGGGTCGAATTCACAGTGACCGTCAAAGGCTTGCGTCTTATCTCCAGAGGCACCTTTTTCCTGGGTCATCCAGCGCTTGGCCAAGTATTGAGGCCTGGAATGCTCTAGCTCCGATGCCTCCCGCTCCGATGGCTTCTGCTCCGATGCCTCCCGCTTCTATGCCTCCCGCTTCTGCGCCTCGTAGTGGGGCTTCACGCAAACAACCTTTGTGAAGCTCCACCTTTCTCCATGTTTAGTATCTTTCTTTTTTTTTTTTTTTTTTTTTTTTTTTTTTTTTTTTTTATTAACATAAATAAAATCAAACGGCATGAAATTGGTCCTTGAATGGAAGGTGATACTTGAAGTGAACCGGCAGTGGTTTGAATTCTAGTGTAGGTGCCTGATTCAAAAAAAATAGCAAGTTAGTATAAAATCTAATGGAATTTGGAAAAAAAAACTTACTTGTTTTGTCCGATAAGAACTCAATGACAAACACCACTCCTTTGAAAGTTTCAGGGATATTGGATTTGGCCAGATTGCAAGTGATGGTTATGACTTGTCCAATGTCATCAAATTTAACTTCTTTGGATTTTGTGGTTTCAAGAACGTCCTCTTTGATGAATTCATGACATTCCTTACTTGTCACCTTTGGAAGGGCTTCCAAGATGTCTTTTTCACCTTCTTCTTCCTTGGAAGTCATGAATCTTGGAACAGGGTTAAAAATAATGAAATTTGGAACAACCATACCTGTATTAGATGGCATAGGAGCAATAGGTGCCTCCGGTAAAGGTGTTTCCACCCTTTCCGTGGGTTGGGTGTATTCCTCTTCCTTGTGATTTGATTTTGATGGTTGAGGGTCCGTTCCAACCTCCTTGTCACTTCTCAACATGATTTCCTTGGCAGTTTCAAATTCTCCCTTCGGATTTGCAATGGTTGAACTAGGGAGTTCGCCTTGGTCTCGAAACTGTCCTACGAACTCCGCGATCTGCCCAATTTGCTTATCCAAGTGGTTCAACCTTTGTGGTGGCTGCATAGGCGTTGAATAGAACTCCTCATATGGCTGCCAATATCCTTCTTGTTGAGCCTCATTGTCTTGAATTTGTGAGCCCTGCACCAAACAAATTAATTCATTAAGCTTTTGATTATAATCTATTGACGAACTTGAGTTTGGTTGGGCATATTGAATATGAGGTTGTGGTGGCTGCCAATATCCTCCTTGTTGAGCATTTTGAGGTTCCCACCACATAGAGTTTGAATGATCACTCCAATCCGAATTGTAAGTATTGGAAAACACGTTATTCCTTGATTGAAGATTAAATATATCAACTCTTTGCATTTGGGACCTTTCCATGAGCTGTGACAAAAGAGAAGCGTTATCAAGTGCCATGTTGTTCTTAACAAACAAAACACAAATAAAAACTAAATCTAAAAGACAATACAGAAACAAACAATCCAAGGGATTAGCAAATTTTCTAATCCCCGGCAACGGCGCCAAAATTTGATGCGTGATTTATACGCGCACAAATTAAACCCTCTTTTTATCAATTGTAGTATAGGTACAAGTAGGGATCGTTCTGGACCGGGGATTAGGAGGGATTGCTAATCACTTGGATTTGACTCAAAAACTTAAAAACACAGTTTAAAACACTAAACTAGCCTCAAAGAATACAAAATTAAAGTTTAAAACACTAAGACAAACCAAAAACTCAAAATGCTTTAAAAACACAAACTAAATTGAATTCTAACTAAAATGAACATTAAAGCAAAAGGGGGATTGAGGTTTTACGAAATTTGAAATAACGAAACAAGTTAATAAACTAGACAGAATGTAAATATGAAATTGATGAAATGGAATGAATGGATGATAGAATAGCTAAGGGGGTCATCTCCACATATGTTACACTTGCATAATAAAAAGATTTCCAATTGCATTTCAATAAATTATGAAACTCATCACCCCGGGTTAATTAGGTCCGCTTAAATTAACCGTCAAGTTTTCCTTAAGTTAATGAATTGGATGGGTTAGCGCAACGCAATTCACAACATTCTCCAAAAGTCCTTTACGTGAACAACACAATAAAGATACAATCAAAGATCATTAAGCATTATGAAAACTATAAGTGTTGACGAGGCATTCGTTACTATGATGAGCATGAAACTCGTGCCAAGAATTCATTTAACGCGATTGTTTATAAGCAACCTCCACTACTTGTGAATATAAGTTCATAACGATTAGGTGAAACTCACTTATATTCTAGCGTCATATTCATGCATGAAAATTAAGCGCGCATTCTTAATAAACATACATAAATAAGTTATCAATTAAACGGTTAAACAAATTGAATCAACAACTTATGAAACGTAATTAGAAGTAATCAAATCAAAATGCAAGCATAAACATTTATTTCGAATCCCCCCCTAGCCAAAGGGGGGTTTAGTTCCTCATGGTACAAAACAAAGAGAATCAAAGAAACACCTAAACATTCCAACAACTTAAACTTGAATTGTATGAACGTTTAGGCCCTCTTCTCTTCCATGCCTCATTCGTACAAAACAAAGAGTATTGAAATTAAACATTGAAATCAAAGAAACACCTAAACATTCCAACAACTCAAACTTGAATTGTATGAACGTTTAGGCCCTCTTCTCTTCCTCTTCGTTGTAGCATAAGGTCTAGGGATAGTTGGTTGGGGGGATGGAAGTGTGGAATGGAGTGGGGAGTGATGGAAATGGAAGATGGTTTTTGGATTATAAGGGAAGGGGGACTCACGGCAATGAGGGAATGGAAGTGTTTGTGGTGTGTTGTGTATGAAAATGAGATGTCCATGAATGAATGAATGCAAGGGTATTTATAGGAGTAGTGGAGGGAACATATGGCTATGTCATTTGTAGGTGAAGTAGGTGGATGTTGTAGGTGAAGTAGGTGGATGTTGTAGGTGAAGTGGATGTTGTAGGTGAAGTAGGTGGATGTTGTAGGTGAAGTAGGTGGATGTTGTAGTAGGTGGATGTTGTAGGTGAAGTAGGTGGATGTTGTAGGTGAAGTAGGTGGATGATATGTTAAGTGATAAGTGATAAGTGATATGATATGTGGTTATGATATGATAAGTGGTTAAGTGGTGATGATAAGTGATAAGTGATTAAGTGATATGATATGTGGTGATGATAAGTGATAAGTGCATGTGGGTTAACTAATGAAGGAAATGCATGTGCAATGACAATGTGTTAGAATGGATGTGTGTTATGCATGGCATGATTGGGATTAGGAAAGGTTTAAATGTCCTAAAACTAAAGAGAACAAGGTTCCAACACTTTGGCTCCAATTAGGTCTTCAATTTCGTCCAACACTTTGGCTTCAAGCATAAGCTATCCGTCCTTAGCCCAAAAGTGCTCCAAAAGTCTCCAAAATGCATCTTTTTGCTCCTTTAGCCCTTTGGACCTACAAACACACGAAAATAGCTTAAAGTACTAAAATAACTAAAGAAACATAACGTAAATGTACGAGAACAAGCCATTTAAGTCGCATAAATATGCTCCTATCAACATGTGAATGCATGTGTTTGATGAATGATAAGTGGTGAATGATATGATAAGTGATAAGTGATGAATGATAAGTGGTGAATGATATGATAAGTGATAAGTGGTGAATGATAAGTGATGAATGATAAGTGGTGAATGATATGATAAGTGATAAGTGGTGAATGATAAGTGATGAATGATAAGTGGTGAATGATATGATAAGCGGTGAATGATAAGTGATATGATATGTGATTATGATAAGTAATGGGAGCATGTGAGGGAATGAATAATGAATGCATGTGTATGGTTTTGGGAGAAAGGTGGAGATGCACGGCATAAGGGAATTGGAAAGGTTTAAATGTCCTAAAACTAAAGGGAACAAAGTTCCAACACTTTGGTCTTCAATTTCGTCCAACATTTTGGCGCCAAGCATAAGCTATCCATCCTTAGCCCAAAAGTGCTCCAAAAGTCTCCAAAATGCATCTTTTTGCTCCTTTAGCCCTTTGGACCTACAAACACATGAAAATAGCTTAAAGGACTAAAATAACTAAAGAAACATAACGTAAATGCACGAGAACAAGCCATTTAAGTCGCATGAATATGCTCCTATCAGCAACTACACAACTTCATCTTGATATATGTTATGCAATTTCAATGTCATGCTTTGAATGAAACGGATATAAGTTCTAGCATTTAGTTATATCATGATACAATTGCATTCTAAGTAGCAACCAAGCAAGGAATAATGAGATCATTCAACAACTTTAGAAAACAAAGAATCACAGAAAATAACTCTCCAAAGAAGGTAATGTCTCGAGTCTCACAGGGTTGTAGCGTTTGTTTGAGTTCCTTCCTTCAAGCATGTTACAAAAACGAATTTTTCTTTTATGATTGCATGTGAAGTCATACATTATAACCATAACTAAGCATAAACCAAGAGTAAATCAAACTTTTCTCTATGTTCATAACTCTTTTTAACAGTCATGCAATTACAAACCAAATCCTTATCATTGTGTTGGAAGGTACCCTAAGACACAAACTCACAAAAAAAAACGACTCAAAACACTCTTTTTAGGCTTTTCAAAACAATTTTTCAAATTTTTATGTGCTTTTCGGAGTTATAAAAACAAAACATACTAAAACACTCTAAAACAACTTAAAAACACCTTAAAACAGCAAGGAACAACATTTGAAGTTATGGGTGATAAAATCCCACGAATTTGCATTAACAACATTAGTTACCCCCCCACACTTAAATCAAACATTGTCCTCAATGTTTTAAGCATAGATTCACACAAAACATAAGTAAACACACAAACAACAACTAACATACTAAACATGGCAGAATGTAATTAACAAAGAGAAGAGTTTAGGGACGCAAATCTGGTTATGGAGTGTAAATTCCCTCTTCTCTTTGTTGATTGCATTGAGGCTTGATCTTGATGATTCCACAGGCTTACTCTCGAACTGGTTTCCGCCCATCATTGATTTTCCTTTGTGCTACTTCTTGAACTGGGCAGCAGGATGGTTCTTTTGGTCTCCCCCGAAGGTCTGAGCTTACCCTTTTGGTCTGTTTCTTTGTTCAATCTTTCCAATTCGTATTGAAAAGGGTTGGAGGATAACTCAGCCTATGTTTGTCTCCACATGCTTCAATGTATCATTTTCACTTGCCTTACTCGCTCCCCTTTGCAGAAGTGGTCCCTTCTCCGGAAGTGTATCAACCGTTGAAGATGACTACTCGAGAGCAACGCTAGGTAAGCAATCAGGAATAGATTCCAGGCAGTTGGCTCCAGATCGGAAGATTGACTCCAAGTGCCGGCTGATTGCTTCTTTTACTTTGCCATGCGAGTAAGAACAAGGACAAAGAAAAAGACAGGGAAAGAGCATGATATGAGATACTTTTGCTTTTGACCTTGATGATATGAGATACCTTTGCTTTGAAGAAGCGGTGGATGAATCAGCACATGCTTCAATCCGCCTTTTCCTCCTGGGTCATATGTACTCCAGGCATCTGGTATCATCTTTGGGGAAGAAGAAAGAATTGAGTATTTTGAAAGGCCTTGCTGGGAGTGCGCCCTCAGAGGTGAGGGAGAGTTGGGCATTTTCTTCAGGTTTGCCCTGCCATAAAAGACGAAGGTCGACATATATAGAGATAATATCAAGTGGTGGTACTTTTTACCCTTGTCGACAAACGTTTTGATCCCGCAATTCCGGCTTTTTGAAATAGTGGCGCCTCTTCGATCTTTGAATACGCCTCTTCGATTTCTGAGCAGGCGCCCCTTCGATTTCTGAACGACGCCCCTTCGCTTTCTGAACGACACGTGGTAGTGCAGATGCGACTCCTTTTGACAAAGCTGCACGCGTCTTCTGAAAAGCAGAGAAAGCGTCGCCGAACTTTGCGCTTGTCGGCTAAAGATATGTAGTTGCGGTGATGGCCTCCACGTGTTGTCTGAAAAGAAGAAATCTTTTGACAAAGTTGAACGCGTCTTCTGAAAAGCAGAGAAAGCGTCGCCAAAATTACGCCGGAAATTCCGGCTTTTTGAATCGGTGGACGCGTCGCCTTGGCTTTTTTATTGAGCTATCGATCACCACAACAAACACACTCTGAAGATTTCCCATTCCTGAAACTCGACTCCGTCCCTTTGTGAAATTTTTAACTCCATCCACCCCTTCTCTTTGAACACTTTTGAAAAAAATGGCAAACTCATCGAACCTTAGCTTAGATTTGAGTCTCAGCAGCGATCCGGTTGCGCCCCGTCAAGGTAATGTATGGCGCCCTTCTTTTTTATCTTCTAACGGTCCTCTTTCAGGTGAAGACTCTGTGATGCAGGACGCCACAACAGCTACAATAGTAGCTAAAAACCTCCTCACTCCAAAAGATAGTAGGCTGCTGTCAGGACGGTCCGATGAGTTGGCCGTTCAAGAGTCCCTCGCACTTAGTGTTCAGTGTGCGAGCTCTGTGTCCAACATGGGCCTACGCCTGCTTGCCCGCTCCCGTCAGGTGGAATCGTTGATGGCAGAGGTGGAAAGACTTAAGCAAGAGATCCAGCAGCTTAAGTACGAGAATAGAAGTTTGCATGTGCTTGCAAATAACTATTCGTCGGGGATGAAGAGGAAGCTTGATGAGCTGCAAGAATCTGAGGGTCGAATTCACAGTGACCGTCAAAGGCTTGCGTCTTATATCCAGAGGCACCTTTTTCCTGGGTCATCCAGCGCTTGGCCAAGTATTGAGGCCTGGAATGCTCTAGCTCCGATGCCTTCCGCTTCGATGCCTCCCGCTTCTATGCCTTCCGCTTCTGCGCCTTCCGCTTCTGCGCCTCGTAGTGGGACTTCACGCAAACAACCTTTGTGAAGCTCCACCTTTCTCCATGTTTAGTATCTTTCTTTTTTTTTTCTTTTTCTTTTTTTTTTTTATTTTTTTTTATTTTTTATTTATTAACATAAATAAAATCAAACGGCATGGAATTGGTCCTTGAATGGAAGGTGATACTTGAAGTGAACCGGCATTGGTTTGAATTCTAGTGTAGGTGCCTGATTCAAAAAAAATAGCAAGTTAGTATAAAATCTAATGGAATTTGGAAAAAAATACTTACTTGTTTTGTCCGACAAGAACTCAATGACAAATACCACTCCTTTGAAAGTTTCAGGGATATTGGACTTGGCCAGATTGCAAGTGATGGTTATTACTTGTCCAATGTCATCAAATTTAACTTCTTTGGATTTTGTGGTTTCAAGAACGTCCTCTTTGATGGATTCATGACATTCCCTACTTGTCACCTTTGGAAGGGCTTCCAAGATGTCTTTTTCACCTTCTTCTTCCTTGGAAATCATGAATCTGCAAGGAATAGGGTTAAAAATAATGAAATTTGGAACAACCATACCTGTATTAGATGGCATAGGAGCAATAGGAGCCTCCGGTAAAGGTGTTTCCACCCTTTCCGTGGGTTGGGTGTATTCCTCTTCCTTGTGATTTGATTTTGATGGTTGAGGGTCCGTTCCAACCTCCTTGTCACTTCTCAACATGATTTCCTTGGCAATTTCAAATTCTCCCTTCTGATTTGCAATGGTTGAACTAGGGAGTTTGCCTTGGTCGCAAAATTGTCCTTCGAACTCCGCTATCTGCCCAATTTGCTTTTCCAGAGTAGTAAGTAATTGAAAAATCGTATCATTATCATTTGAATTTTGGGCAGGTTGTGGTGGCTGCATAGGCGTTGAATAGAACTCCTCATACGGCTGCCAATATCCTTCTTGTTGAGCCTCATTGTCTTGATTTTGTAAGCCCTGCACCAAACAAATTAATTCATCAAGCTTTTGGTTATAATTTATTGACGAACTTAAATTTGGTTGGGCATATTGAATATGAGGTTGTGGTGGCTGCCAATATCCTCCTTGTTGAGCATTTTGAGGTTCCCACCACATAGAGTTTGAATGATCACTCCAATCCGAATTGTAAGTATTGGAAAACACGTTATTCCTTGATTGAAGATTAAATATATCAACTCTTTGCATTTGGGACCTTTCCATGAGTTGTGACAAAAGAGAAGCATTATCAAGTGCCATCTTGTTCTTAACAAACAAAACACAAATAAAAAAAAAAACTAAATCTAAAAGACAATACAGAAACAAACAATCCAAGGGATTAGCAAATTTTCTAATCCCCGGCAACGGCGCCAAAATTTGATGCGAGATTTATACGCACACAAATTAAACCCTCTTTTTATCAATTGTAGTATAGGTGCAAGTAGGGATCGTTCTGGACCGGGGATTAGGAGGGATTGTTAATCACTTGGATTTGACTTAAAAACGTAAAAACATAATATAAAACACTAAACTAGACTCAAAGACTGTAAAACTAAACTTTAAAACATTAAAACAAATCAAAAGACTCAAAATGCTTTTAAAAACACAAACTAAAATGCTATACTAAACTCGAAGAATTCAAAACTAAAAATAAGAAAGATTAAGACTAAGACTTAAACGAAATATGGGGGGATTGATTTTGGACGAATTTAAACTAAAATGGATAGATTGTAAAGAAAACAAATTGTAAATATGAAATTGACGGAAATGAATGGATGGTATGGCTAGCTAAGGGGTTCATCTCCATACATGTTACACTTGCATAATAAAATGATTTCCAATTGCACTTCAATAAACCATGAATTCTCAACACCCCGGGTTAATTAGGTCCGCTTAAATTAACCGTCAAGTTTTCCTTAAGTTAATGAATTGGATGATTGCATACGACAACCCAAAGCATTCCTCACAAGTTCCCTACATGAATTGCATAATAGAGAAACAAGCAAGAATCATTAAGCATCATGAAAACTATAAGTGTTGACGAGGCATTCGTTACTATGATTGCATGAAACTTATGCCAAGAATTCGTTTAACGCGATTGTTTATAAGCAACCTCCACTACTTGTGAATATAAGTTCATAACGATTAGGTGAAACTCACTTATATTCTAGCGTCATATTCATGCATGAAAATTAAGCGCGCATTCTTAATAAACATACATAAATAAGTTATCAATCAAACGGTTAAACAAATTGAATCCACAACTTATGAAACGCAATTAGAAGTAATCAAATCAAAATGCAAGCATAAACATATATTTCGAATCCCCCCCTAGCTAAAGGGGGGTTTAGTTCCTCATACAAAACAAAGAGAATTGAAATTAAACATTGAAATCAAAGAAACGCCTAAACATTCCAACAACTCAAACTTGAATTGTATGAACGTTTAGGCCCTCTTCTCTTCCTCTTTATTGTAGCATAAGGTCTAGGGATAATTGGTTTGGGGGATGGAAGTGTGGAATGGAGTGGGGAATTATGGAAATAGGTGAGGAGTGGTGGAGAAAATGGTGCAGAAAATGGAGAGAAACTCACGGCTAGAGAAGGAATGGAATGTTTGTGTTGTGGTATCTACAATGGAATGAGATGTTTTGAATGATGGGAATGCAAGGGTATTTATAGGAGGAGTGGAGATGTATATGGCTATTTGTTTAAGGTGTTTGTGTGGAGGAATGATGGAGAATTGCATGTGGAATGGCTGCAATGATGAAGAATGAAAGCTGGAAAATAAAAGGGAAAGCTGGAAATCTGAAAATGCAAATGGGAATCCTGAAATGCAAAGGTGGCCACGGTTTTGAGTGTGTTTTGTGTTGGAAATGCATGTGAATGCATGTGAATGTTGTTTGTGTGAAGTGTGTGTGGGTTAAAGAGTGAATGGTGGTGTAATGATGAAGTGTGATGGCTGAAAATGTCAAGGGAAATGCATGTGATTGCATGGCAAAGAATTTCAGGATGCATGTGTGTTGGTGTGTTGTGTGATTGTTTTGTGGTTTAAGTGGCTTAATTAAAGAATGGGAGTGCATGTGGCTTAGGTGGTGTAATGATGAAGTGGGAATTGAAAGAATGTGGTTTGGAAAGTGGAAGGGAAGGCACGGCACAAAGGGGGAAGTGTTGGAAATGCATGTGATGCATGCCAATGTTGTCTTTTGGTGCATGTGTGTGTTGAATGGTGTCCTTTAATTATGCACGGTTTAGGGCTGTTAAGGGGAGAGAAATGGGAGTGAATGTGGCTTAATGATGAAGGGGGAAAGCTTGGAAAGCATGTGGCAAGGTTGGTTGCATGATGATGATGCATGTGAGTTGAAATGCATATGTTTAAATGGTTGAAATGTGTAGATGATTATGAGTATGATAAGTGATAAGTGAATGATGTATTAAGTGATAAATGAATGATATGTTAAGTGATAAATGAATGATATGTGGTGAGTGATAAGTGAATGGAAGTGATAAGTGATAAGTGAATGGAAGTGATAAGTGATAAGTGAATGGAAGTGATAAGTGAATGGTTTAAGTGTTTAAAATAGGGAACAAAGCCCTTCCTTGCATGGCAAGGAAGGGAAACACAAGGAAACACACGACAATGTCCTAAGGCTGCAAGGAATGTTGTTTTTGTGTTCTAAAATGCGTAGGAGTCTTCAATGATGCTTAAACATGAGGTCTTTTAGGATTTAACTTTCCTACTTCAAGTCTTTAATTTCGTCCATCCTCTTGGCTCCAAGCATATGATATCCATTCCAATCTCTAATTTGCTCCAAAAGGCTCCAAAAGGCATCCTTTTGCATACCTTGCCCTTAGAACCTGAAAACACACAAAAGAAGCATAAAGGACTAAAATAACTAGAGAAACATAACGTAAATGCACGAGAACAAGCCATTTAAGTCGCATGAATATGCTCCTATCAATTATGGTTTGATTCAAACGTAAAAACACAATATAAAACACTATACTAGACTCAAAGAATGCAAAACTAAACTTTAAAACACTAAAACAAACCAAAAGACTCAAACATCACCCAAAACACTCAAAACAGCCTTAAAATCACTTTCTGGGCAGTTTTGAGCACTTTGGTGAATTTGGACGAATTTTGGGAAATAAATTGAATCAAAACACTTTAAAACATAAACTAAACAAAGTCTAAACACTAAAGAACAAGAAAGTAAAGGGGGGTTTTAAATTGACGAGAATTGAAATAACGAAAGAAGTTAATAAACTAGACAGAATGTGAAGATGAATTTGATGGAATTGAATGGATGGGAACCTAGCTAAGGGGTTCATCTCCATACATGTTGTACTTGCATAATAAAATGATTTCCAATTGCATTTCAATAAACTATGAAACTCAATACCCCAAGTTAACCGTGATGCACTAATTAACCTTCAAATCTTCCTAACGTTATTGAATTGGATGATGCATGCGACAATTCAAAACATTCCCCACAAGTCCTCAACATGAATGCATAGAAGAGGTACAAGCAAGAATCATTACGCTCTATGAAAATTATAAGTGTTGACGAGGCATTCGTTACTATGATTGCATGAAACTTATGCCAAGAATTTGTTTAACGCGATTGTTTATAAGCAACCTCCACTACTTGCGAATATAAGTTCGTAACTATTAGGTGAAACTCACTTATATTCTAGCGTCATATTCATGCATGAAAATTAAGCGCGCATTCTCAATAAACATACATAAATAAGTTATCAATCAAACGGTTAAACAAATTGAATCCACAACTTATGAAACGCAATTAGAAGTAATTAAATCAAAATGCAAGCATAAACATATATTTCGAATCCCCCCCCTAGCCAAGGGGGGTTTAGTTGAATTTAAACATTGAAATCAAAGAAACACCTAAACATTCCAACAACTCAAACTTGAACTGTATGAACGTTTAGGCCCTCTTATCTTCCTCTTCGTTGTAGCACATGGTCTAAGGATAGTTTGATGGTGTGAATGGTTTGGGGAGTGGTTGGAGTGGCTGCAATGGAGGAGAAAAGTGTTTTGGTGGCTGCTGCAAGGGTGTGGAGAGGTTTTGACGAATTTCTGGAATATGGAAGAGTGAATGAATGAGTATGAATGCAATGGATGCTTATTTATAGGTGAAATGGGGGGAACATGACAGCTAGGAGGGAATGTGGCTGCATGTGCAAGGGGACAATCTGAAAATGCATGTGAAAGCATGTGTTGGCTGCAATGATGAAATGGATGGGAGTGCATGTGGAATGTTTTAAAGGATGGAATGCATGTGAATATGATGGAAATCTGATTTATTTGAAGATGCATGTGCAATGAAGTGGAATGACAGCTAGGTTATGATGATGAATGCATGTGGCTGATTTAATTGAATAGGAAGGCATGTGGATTTAATGGTTTAAAGGGTGAATGCATGTGGATGCATGTGTTGATGAATGGGATTGTGGAGTGGCTGGAATGATGAAAGAATAAAGGGTGCATGTGGGTTCATTAATTAAAGGGAGTGTATGTGCAATGTTGTTGTTGGTGCAATGATGGAGGAACAAGTGCATGTGAATGCATGGTGATAGCATGTGCACGGTTTTGGTTGGAATGATGGCAGATTGTGAAAACATGTGAATGCATGTGTTTGATGAATGATAAGTGGTGAATGATATGATAAGTGATAAGTGGTGAATGATAAGTGATGAATGATAAGTAATGGGAGCATGTGAGGGAATGAATAATGAATGCATGTGTATGGTTTTGGGAGAAAGGTGGAGATGCACGGCATAAGGGAATTGGAAGGTTTAAATGTCCTAAAACTAAAGGGAACAAAGTTCCAACACTTTGGTCTTCAATTTCGTCCAACATTTTGGCGCCAAGCATAAGCTATCCATCCTTAGCCCAAAAGTGCTCCAAAAGTCTCCAAAATGCATCTTTTTGCTCCTTTAGCCCTTTGGACCTACAAACACACGAAAATACCTTAAAGGACTAAAATAACTAAAGAAACATAACGTAAATGCACGAGAACAAGCCATTTAAGTCGCATGAATATGCTCCTATCAGTGTCAAAATGGCTGAAATGAATTAAGTGATGAAAATGGGTGGTTTTGGCGCACAAGGGAGATGGACAAGTAATGGAATGCACGGCCAAGGTTGTGAACATGCATGTGAATGCATGTTTTGGTGTTGGAACCACATAATTGACTTCAATGCTTGTTTTATTTAGAATCACTCAATTTGGCCGAATTTCACTACATTCCTTCATTTGCCTTCCAATTGATCTTATTACACACTTGGCTGCACACTAACACCAAACAAAGTAAAATGCAACTAGTTTAATCCAAAAACAATACAAAAACGCCAAATAAGAAAGCTATACATGCATGCAAAATGTGACTATCAAATACCCCCAAACCTGGTTTTTGCTAGTCCTCGAGCAAACTTAAAACTAAAACACACAAAACTCAAACATCTAACTAAACCACGTTCGCTGGCTAAACGATTGCACTGAGCATGTGCAACAAGCCTTTGAACCCCTAGGTGTCCCTAGTTGGAGGAGTTGTGTCTCCTAAGGGTTTACAGTGATGACACCCACAAACATTTACAAAATCTGCAAACAACTTGGTTAAAACATGCTTTAAACAAACTAATAAGAACCAATGAAGATTTTGTCATATATTCAAACTCAAAAGTTTTCCACTTCAAAGAATCGAATCAATTGTAACATATAAAGATATTTCTCCATGTCTTACAACTTCAAGGTCACCATACCCAAATGCTTAAGATAGAATTCGCCTCAACTCTACTCCTCACAGAATCCACTCAAGTTCTTACTCAGACCCTAAGGTTTTAGTCTCACCACAAGCATATATGAGCGAAATTATGTAAAGGGAATAAAAAATCTCAGATATGAATTTCGAAATGAAAGCACAATTTCTGAGTAGATCTCATGAAATGAATCAAATACTAAGAATATAGATAACACACACACTTACCATCACCCATGAATACATCCTCAATGATCAGCTAGGTCTTTCTCAAGGTTGTAATGCAAGGCTTAGGGTATAGGTTATGAAAGACTTGATATGAAATGCTAGAGTTTGGGGCATACCAAAGTGTCTTTGAGGCTCTTCACTGGCATTTGTCTTCTTTTGTTTTTGGCGTCCAGGCCCTATGCTTTATAATTAGGCGATTTGGAATTTGTATCCACTTTGATACTCTTTTTTTTTTCTTTTTTTCTCTTTTTTTTTTTAGAAACATTTTCAACATAGGTGCCCTCGGTACACGCCACAATCTTGCTTTATAACTCAATTTACTTTTAGTCTTCATCACCTTGGTATTCCCCAAACTATAAGGGATGGCTTGTAATAGGCTAGAATGTGGTGTGGGTGATGAAAGAATTGGGCTAAAGTGTTTGGCTGCAACGAGGGTGAATGGAACACACAAATGGGTAGGATTTAAGCCTTTTAGTAGTTAAACATGCATAGCCTAACATCATCTCATTGAGTTCATTCACGAATGATACTAAACACATGGTATCTGCAAAGAGAGTAATTCTTAGTATCCAATCAAAATAGAAGTAATGAGATCATTTAAAGTGAAATTGAAAGAAAGAGATAGGAGTAGAAACACTTTAAACCCTCTCAAAGAAGCAAATATGCTCAAAATAACTCACTAGGGTAGTCTCCACTATTCTTCTTCCAGAATTTGAGTATGGTACCTCTATCATCATAATTTAAAGAGTTATAGCCTTATAAATGACAACAAGATGCAACTCTTTTCCATAGCAACCCAATCGTTTGTTTTCAAACATAGTCCTCATATACATTCGTATTAGCATGCACAAACATTCTTAACCAAAACTAACACCTCAAACAAACACAAACACAAAACAACCTTAAAAACAACTCTTTTTGGGTTTTTCAAAACAATTTTTCAAATTTTTATGGGATTTTCGAATTATAAAACAAAACACACTAAAACACTCTAAAACAACTTAAAAACACCTTAAAACAGCAAGGAACAACATTAGAAGTTATGGTGGATAAAACCCTACGAATTTGCATCAAAACACTTTAGTTACCCAATACCCCCAAACCTAAATCAAACATTGTCCTCAATGTTTTAAGCATAGATTCACACAAAACATAAGTAAACACACAAAAAGCAATTTAAACATACTAAACATGGCAGAATGTAATTAACAAAGAGAAGAGTTTAGGGACGCAAATCTGGTTATTGAGTGTAAATTCCCTCTTCTCCTTGGTGATTGCATTGAGGCTTTGATCTTTGTGACTCCACAGGCTTACTCTTGAACTGGTTTCCGCCCATCATTGATTTTCCTTTGTGCTACTGTTGAACTGGGCAGCAGGATTCATTTGGTCTTCCCCGAAGGTCTGAGCTTACCCCTTTGGTCTGTTTCTTTGTTCAATCTTTCCAATTCGTATTGAAAAGGGTTGGAGGATAACTCAGCCTATGTTTGTCTCCACATGCTTCAATGTATCATTTTCACTTGCCTTACTCGCTCCCCTTTGCAGAAGTGGTCCCTTCTCCGGAAGTGTATCAACCGTTGAAGATGACTACTCGAGAGCAACGCTAGGTAAGCAATCAGGAATAGATTCCAGGCAGTTGGCTCCAGATCGGAAGATTGACTCCAAGTGCCGGCTGATTGCTTCTTTTACTTTGCCATGCGAGTAAGAACAAGGACAAAGAAAAAGACAGGGAAAGAGCATGATATGAGATACTTTTGCTTTTGACCTTTATGATATGAGATACCTTTGCTTTTGAAGAAGCGGTGAATGATTCAGCACATGAATTTGTTGTGCTGTTTCCTCCTGGGTCATATGTACTCCAGGCATCTGGTATCATCGTTGGGGAAGAAGAAAAAATTGAGTATTTCGAAAGGCTTTGCTGGGAGTGCACCCTCAGAGGTGAGGGAGAGTTGGGCATTTTCTTCAAGTTTTCCTTGCCATAAAAGACGAAGGTCGACATATATAGAGATAATATCAAGTGGTGGTACTCTTCTTATACCCTTGTCGACAAACGTTTTGATCCCGCAAATCCAGCTTTTTGAAATAGTGGCGCCTCCTCGATCTTTGAAGACGTCTCTTCGATTTCTGAGCAGGCGCCCCTTCGATTTCTGAACGACGCCCTTTTTCTTTCTGAACGACACGTAGTAGTGCGGATGCGGCTCCTTTTGACAAAGCTGCACGCGTTTTCTGAAAAGTAGAGAAAACGTCGCCGGACTTTGCGCTTGTCGGCTAAAGATGTGTAGTTGCGGTGATGGCCTCCACGTGTTGTCTGAAAAGAAGAAATCTTTTGACAAAGTTGAACGCGTCTTCTGAAAAGCCGAGAAAGCGTTGCCTAAATTACGCCGGAAATTCCGGCTTTTTGAATTGGTGGACGCGTCGCCTTGGCTTTTTATTGAGCTATCGATCACCACAACAAACACACTCTGAAGTTTTCCCATTCTTGAAAATCGACTCCGGGCCTTTGAAATTTAACTCCATCCCTTCTCTTTGAACACTTTTGAAAAATGGCAAACTCATCGAACCTTAGCTTGGAATTGAGCCTTAGCAGTGATACGGGCGCGCCGCGTCAAGGTAACGTATGGCGCCCTTCTTTCTTATCTTCTAACCGTCCTCTTACAGGTGAGGACTCCGTGATGCAGGACGCCACAACAGCTACAATAGTAGCTAGGAACCTCCTCACTCCAAAAGATAGTAGGCTGCTGTCAGGACGGTCCGATGAGTTGGCCGTTCAAGAGTCCCTCGCACTTAGTGTTCAGTGTGCGAGTTCTGTGTCCAACATGGGCCAACGCCTGCTTGCCCGCTCCCGTCAGGTGGAATCATTGATGGCAGAGGTGGAAAGTCTCAAGCAGGAGATCCAGCAGCTTAAGTACGAGAATAGAAGTTTGCACGTGCTTGCCAACAACTATTCGACGGGCATGAAGAGGAAGCTTGATGAGCTGCAAGAGTCTGAAGGTCGGATTCACAGTGACCGTCAAAGGTTTTCGTCTTTCCTCCAGAGGCACCTTTTTCCTGGCTCATCCAGCGCTTGGCCAAGTATTGAGGCCTGGAATGCTCTAGCTCCGATGCCTCCCGCTTCGATGCCTTCCGCTCCGATGCCTTCTGCTTCAAAGCCTTCTGCTTCAAAGCCTTCCGCTTCGACGCCTCGTAGTGGGGCTTCACGTAAACAACCTTTGTGAAGCTCCACCTTTCTCCATGTTTAGTATCTTTTTTTTTTTTTTTTTTTTTTTTTTGAACATGCTTTGTTTATTCAGTGCATTGGGTTGCCTCCCAAGTAGCGCTTTCTTTTACGTCTTGCAGCCGGACGAAGAACCCAATCACTCCAGGATATGTTCACGAATCGGATGAAAACTCCGAGTCATAAACTAGTACCTAAAACAAGAAACAAAACAAGATTAAGAATCTGGAATAAAAAGAACAAACGAAAATAAAACAATCCAAAAACTCTCAAGTTCATCTTGCTTCTGTGGGCAGCAAGATGCATGAAGGTGAATTTGGTATGATTGGTTGAGCAAAGTCCTCCAAAGCTCTAAGTTCATCTTGGTTGCCCGCCATCTCTTCCTCTCTTTCCCAATCAAATTGCTCAGATCCTTTACTTGTTGAACTAGGTGAAGTCCTTTCCTCTTCCTCACGGATTAGGGATGAACTTGATGGCACAAAGTTGTCCAAAGTGTAGCCCTTCAACCGTTCAATTCTTTGGCCTAACTCAACAAGTCTATTTGACATAAACTACCTTAAATAAAATAACACAAGTGTGAATGAAAATCTGCAAGCAAACAACAATGAAATGAACAAAAATAAACTTAAAAACGTTTGAAAAGACTCAAAGGATGTGGAACTAAACGCTTAGAACACTTAAACAATCCTAAAACCCAAAACAGCCACTAGAAGACTCAAAATTGCCTAAAAATCACTTTCTGGGCAGTTTTGAGCACCTACACTAATTTGGACGAAATTGGATGGAAACTTGAATCAAAACACTTATAAACACAAATCAAAACACTTTCTAACTAATTTGGACAAAACAAAGACTCAAAACAAGCTAAAAACACTCAAAACTGCCTAAAAACACAAATTGGGCAGTTTTGACACTAAACTCAATTTTGGACGAAAATTAGGTTTGAGCTTGACTCAAAATGCTTCAAAACACAAGATAAGACAGATTCTAAGCCTAAAACCTAACAAAATATGGGGGAAATTGTATTTGGACGAAATGCAATTAAATGGTCAGATTATAACAAAACCAGATTGTAAAGCAAGTTGATGTAAACCAATGGATAATGGAATGGCTAAGGGATTCTTTTCCACACCTGAAATGTATGCAACTTAAATCAACTTCCAATTATCAAATCGACAAGTTATGAATCTTGACACTAATCAAAATAGCAAACAAGCAAACAAGCAATTACAAGGGACTGAAATCAGTCCCCGGCAACGGCGCCATTTTTGTTGATGTAATATTCCTTCCTAATGCTAGAATATGTTTAATATAATGGCACAAGTAAGGGTGTCGAATCCACAGGGACTAATTGGACCTATGTAATTACTTGTTTTGCAAGAACTCTAAGAAATGAATCAAACTAAACAAACTAGGCAGATTTGGAAATGAATCAAACTAGTCTAAATAAACAGATTTGTTTTTGTAACTTGAAAGCATGAGAATATGAAATAAACACAAATAAATGAATCAACAACTAATGTAATGGGATAGTATCAATGGAAATGAAACTAGGGATTCGATTTCACCATTGCTCAACTAAGTCCATGTTTGTCAAGTTAGTTTATACTCATCCATCTACCTATTTCTTGAGTTTGTTTCACTTGGATATGATCAACCATATGATGTGTGGATTTGATCAAATGTCTCTAATCATGAACCTAATTGTGATGTGCAACTTTGGTTCATAATCAAGATTATGTAATGTACAAGAAACTTTCATAAAACCAAAGGGAGTAATTCGGCAGGATGTGTGCTAAACACTCCCTTCATTCATTCACATATCTACCAAGATTATGCATGATGTGTGCTTTAATCTTGGCTACACAACTTAGTGATTAATTCAAATGATGATCAAACATTAAAATCAACATACTAAGTCACCATTAAAACAGAAAATGAAACAAGAAATAGATGCACAAAATGAGCATTCTAACTTAATTACATGGCAAACTTTGCAAGGTTACATCGAATCCCTAGAGGAGGATTAGTTACAATTCATGTTTACAGAATGTTTAACATAAAGGTACACAACATGAATGAACATAGAATTGATAAGAATGAACCCTTGAAGCAAAACTGATGTTGAAGTCCTTGAAGAGTTCCTTGGTGTTGCTTCTCCAAATGTGGTGCGGATGAAGTAGATTGGTTTGGTTTGGATGGTTTCTGCCCTTAGGACAGAAATGGACAGAGAATGGAGTGAAGTAGGGGGGTTTTAGAGTGTGTAATGGACTAAAAATGAAGAAGGAACCTTGCGGATGGGAAAGGGAGAGAAAATGAGCAGTTTCTGTGAAAGGAAAAGAATGTAGAATGCAATGCAATGGGGAGGGCGAAATTAGGGTGAATGATGGACAGAAAATGGAGCCAAATAGAGTGTGTGTGATCCCCCCAACATTCAGATTGGATCTAGGAGTTGTTTAATTCAGAGGGCAGAGCATCAATCAGATGGAATGATGGGTTTCTGAGTGTAGTGGACGCATGGCTTGGACAACCCTGCAAGAATGTGTTTTGTTTAATCAAAATGCATGTGTAAAGTCTGCCACAAGGGAGTGGAACCTGCAAAGGTGACTTGGACCACCAGAAAATGTTTATACACATCTGAAAATGAGAAGAACACACGGCATGAATGATAGGAGCATATTCATGCGACTTAAATGGCTTGTTCTCGTGCATTTACGTTATGTTTCTCTAGTTATTTTAGTCCTTTATGCTTCTTTTGTGTGTTTTCAGGTTCTAAGGGCAAGGTATGCAAAAGGATGCCTTTTGGAGCCTTTTGGAGCAAATTAGAGATTGGAATGGATATCATATGCTTGGAGCCAAGAGGATGGACGAAATTAAAGACTTGAAGTAGGAAAGTTAAATCCTAAAAGACCTCATGTTTAAGCATCATTGAAGACTCCTACGCATTTTAGAACACAAAAACAACATTCCTTGCAACCTTAGGACATTGTCGTGTGTTTCCTTGTGTCTCCCTTCCTTGCCATGCAAGGAAGGGCTTTGTTCCCTATTTTAAACACTTAAAGCATTCATTTATCATATCATTCACTTATTATAAGCATTCACTTATCATATCATTCACTTATCAAACCATTCACTTATCACTTCCATTCACTTATCACTCACCACATATCATTCATTTATCACTTAACATATCATTCATTTATCACTTAACATATCATACACTTATCATAATCATTCACTTATACACTTATCATAATCATTCACTTATTCTTTCATCATTCAACCACCAATTCAACACATGCATTTCAAACCTTTCAACACCCTTTAATCATCTCCCTTTAAGTTATGATTTTATTTCCTAACCCTACATGCATTATTTATTAGCATCTTCACATGCATTCACACACACTTCACACAAACAAACAACTCAAAACCGTGAGCTCCCATTCCCTTATGCCATTTTCAGATTTCCACCCACTAACCTAGTCATCAACACATGCATTCCCTTCACATTCACCCACATGCACTCCCACTCTTTAATCATATGCACTCCCATCATAATTCCACCACCAATTCAGCCACAAAACATTATCATTGCACCACATTCAACCACTCCACATCCCTCACCAAGAAACCATTCAACACACACATGCATCCTGAAATTCTTTGCCATGCAATCACATGCATTTCCCTTGACATTTTCAGCCATCACACTTCATCATTACACCACCATTCACTCTTTAACCCACACACACTTCACACAAACAACATTCACATGCATTCACATGCATTTCCAACACAAAACACACTCAAAACCGTGGCCACCTTTGCATTTCAGGATTCCCATTTGCATTTTCAGATTTCCAGCTTTCCCTTTTATTTTCCAGCTTTCATTCTTCATCATTGCAGCCATTCCACATGCAATTCTCCATCATTCCTCCACACAAACACCTTAAACAAATAGCCATATACATCTCCACTCCTCCTATAAATACCCTTGCATTCCCATCATTCAAAACATCTCATTCCATTGTAGATACCACAACACAAACATTCCATTCCTTCTCTAGCCGTGAGTTTCTCTCCATTTTCTGCACCATTTTCTCCACCACTCCTCACCTATTTCCATAATTCCCCACTCCATTCCACACTTCCATCCCCCAAACCAATTATCCCTAGACCTTATGCTACAATAAAGAGGAAGAGAAGAGGGCCTAAACGTTCATACAATTCAAGTTTGAGTTGTTGGAATGTTTAGGCGTTTCTTTGATTTCAATGTTTAATTTCAATTCTCTTTGTTTTGTATGAGGAACTAAACCCCCCTTTAGCTAGGGGGGGATTCGAAATATATGTTTATGCTTGCATTTTGATTTGATTACTTCTAATTGCGTTTCATAAGTTGTGGATTCAATTTGTTTAACCGTTTGATTGATAACTTATTTATGTATGTTTATTAAGAATGCGCGCTTAATTTTCATGCATGAATATGACGCTAGAATATAAGTGAGTTTCACCTAATCGTTATGAACTTATATTCACAAGTAGTGGAGGTTGCTTATAAACAATCGCGTTAAACGAATTCTTGGCATAAGTTTCATGCAATCATAGTAACGAATGCCTCGTCAACACTTATAGTTTTCATGATGCTTAATGATTCTTGCTTGTTTCTCTATTATGCAATTCATGTAGGGAACTTGTGAGGAATGCTTTGGGTTGTCGTATGCAATCATCCAATTCATTAACTTAAGGAAAACTTGACGGTTAATTTAAGCGGACCTAATTAACCCGGGGTGTTGAGAATTCATGGTTTATTGAAATGCAATTGGAAATCATTTTATTATGCAAGTGTAACATGTATGGAGATGAACCCCTTAGCTAGCCATACCATCCATTCATTTCCGTCAATTTCATATTTACAATTTGTTTTCTTTACAATCTATCCATTTTAGTTTAAATTCGTCCAAATCCAATTCCCCCCTATTTCGTTGAAATCTTAGTCTTAATCTTTCTTATTTTTAGTTTTGCTTTCTTCGAACATTAAATAGTGTTTTATATTGTATTTTTATGTTTTTAAGTCAATTTAGAAGGTTTTAGCAAGCCCTCCTAATCCCCGGTCTAGAACGATCCCTCACTTATCCATTCTACTACAATTGTCAAACGAGGGTTTAATTTGAGTGTCAAGTAATTCTCGCATCAATCCGGTAATAGTTTAAATTCCAGATTGGGTGCCTGAATCATTAACCACATGTTAGTATAAAAGAAAATTGAAATTCGGGGAGGCGGCTTACCTGTGTGCTCCAAAATGAACTCCAGAATAAACACCCCTTCGAAAGTTATGACTTGTCCCGTGTCATAAAATCCAACTTCCTTGGGAATTGTGGTTTCAAATATGTCGTCTTTGATGCCTTCTACATCTTCTCCAGCCACTACCTTCTCTTGAATCATTCTTCTTGGTGTACAAAGTCCTTTGAAGAATTCAACACCATCTAAAACTTGCTGTGTTGCACCAAGAATTTGAATAGCATTTTGCACCTTTGGGAAGGCTTCCACGATGTCCTTTTTACTCTCTTCTTGGTTGGGAATCAAAAACCTGCTAGGAAAAGGGACATTGGGTGGAATAACATCAGAATAACATGAAATTGGGACGTCCTTACTGGTGGTGGGTGGTTTAGAGGGCTTAGGGGGCTGCGGCAAGGGTTGTTCTACCCTTGCCGTGCGCATGTCTTCTTCCTCCTCCTCAATTAGCAGCTCTTCATCCACTTCTAGGCTATGTTTGGACATTTTTAGGTCAGCTCCAACCTCCATAGCACTTCCCAAAGTGATAGCATTATGGATTTCAAAATCTTCCTTCGAGTTTTCAATAGTTGAGTTGGAAAGTTCACTTTGCTCTTGAATTTGTTTCATGAACTCCATAATCTGCCCAAATTGCTTGTCCAATTTACCCAACTTCTTGTCTTGATTTTGTTCGTCCTGCGTCAAAGAGGTTAGTAATTGAAAATTTTTATCATTATCCATGGACATACTTGAACTTGATTGGAATTGTTGTGGGGGAGATTGTGGTGGCTGCATAGGTGTTGTATTGAACTCCTCATATGGTTGCCAATATGCTTCTTGTTGAGCCTCCTTGGCTTGATTTTGTGACCCCTGCGCCAAAGAATTTATTTCATTAAGAATTTGAATATAATCTACTGGCGAACTTGAATTTAATTGAGCATATTGCATATGAAGTTGTGGTGGCTGCATAGGTCTTGAATAGAACTCCTCATATGGTTGCCAATATGCTTCACGTTGAACTTGTTGATCTTCCCACCATATAGAGTTTGAATGATCCCTCCAATCTCTTTGTGGACATTGATTGGCTTGAAATCCTTGCCTATATGAAGCACCAAATGTAGGGACACTCTGCATTGTGGTCCTTTCGGCATACGGCGACAATTTAGAAGTAAGATTTGCCAATTGAGCTTGAATGCTAGCAAAATCCATATCTTACTTCTCTAGTACCTAAAATCAAAGAAAGAGAACTAAATCAAATATCAAAAGTAACAACAAACAAAGAAAACAACACTAAGTTAGAAACTAAAACGAAAACAACTAAACCAAAAAAAAAAAAAAAAAAAAAGATACTAAACATGGAGAAAGGTGGAGCTTCACAAAGGTTGTTTACGTGAAGCCCCACTACGAGGCGCAGAAGCGGAAGGCGCAGAAGCGGGAGGCATAGAAGCGGGAGGCATCGGAGCGGAAGCCATCGGAGCGGGAGGCATCGGAGCTAGAGCATTCCAGGCCTCAATACTTGGCCAAGCGCTGGATGACCCAGGAAAAAGGTGCCTCTGGAGATAAGACGCAAGCCTTTGACGGTCACTGTGAATTCGACCCTCAGATTCTTGCAGCTCATCAAGCTTCCTTTTCATCCCCGACAAATAGTTATTTGCAAGCACATGCAAACTTCTATTCTCGTACTTAAGCTGCTGGATCTCTTGCTTAAGTCTTTCCACCTCTGCCATCAACGATTCCACCTGACGAGAGCGGGCAAGCAGGCGTAGGCCCATGTTGGACACAGAGCTCGCACACTGAACACTAAGTGCGAGGGACTCTTGAACGGCCAACTCATCAGACCGTCCTGACAGCAGCCTACTATCTTTTGGTGTGAGGAGGTTTTTAGCTACTATTGTAGCTGTTGTGGCGTCCTGCATCACAGAGTCTTCACCTGAAAGAGGACCGTTAGAAGATAAAAAAGAAGGGCGCCATACATTACCTTGACGCGGCGCGCCCGTATCACTGCTAAGGCTCAATTCCAAGCTAAGGTTCGATGAGTTTGCCATTTTTTTCAAAGGTGTTCAAAGATAGGGGTTGATGGAGTAAATTTTCAAAGGGTCGGAGTCGATTTTCAAGAATGGGAATTCTTCAGAGTGTGTTTGTTGTGGTGATCGATAGCTCTATAAGAAGCCAAGGCGACGCGTCCACCAATTCAAAAAGCCGGAATTTCCGGCGTAATTTAGGCGACGCGTTCTCGGCTTTTCAGAAGACGCGTTCAACTTTGGCAAAAGATTTCTGACAAAGCTGAAAACACGTGGAGGCCATCATCGCAACTACACATCTTTAGCCGACAAGCGCAAAGTTCGGCGACGCTTTCTCTGCTTTTCAGAAAACGCGTGCAGCTTTGTCAAAAGGAGCCGCATCTGCACTACCACGTGTCGTTCAGAAAGCGAAGGGGCGTCGTTCAGAAATCGAAGGGGCGCCTGCTCAGAAATCGAAGAGGCGTATTCAAAGATCGAAGAGGCGCCACTATTTCAAAAAGCCGGAATTGCGGGATCAAAACGTTTGTCGACAAGGGTAAAAAGTACCACCACTTGATATTATCTCTATATATGTCGACCTTCGTCTTTTATGGCAGGGCAAACCTGAAGAAAATGCCCAACTCTCCCTCACCTCTGAGGGCGCACTCCCAGCAAGGCCTTTCAAAATACTCAATTCTTTCTTCTTCCCCAAAGATGATACCAGATGCCTGGAGTACATATGACCCAGGAGGAAACGGCGGATTGAAGCATGTGCTGATTCATCCACCGCTTCTTCAAAGCAAAGGTATCTCATATCATCAAGGTCAAAAGCAAAAGTATCTCATATCATGCTCTTTCCCTATCTTTTTCTTTGTCCTTGTTCTTACTCGCATGGCAAAGTAAAAGAAGCAATCAGCCGGCACTTGGAGTCAATCTTCCGATCTGGAGCCAACTGCCTGGAATCTATTCCTGATTGCTTACCTAGCGTTGCTCTCGAGTAGTCATCTTCAACGGTTGATACACTTCTGGAGAAGGGACCACTTCTGCAAAGGGGAGCGAGTAAAGCAAGTGAAAATGATACATTGAAGCATGTGGAGACAAACATAGGCTGAGTTATCCTCCAACCCTTTTCAATACGAATTGGAAAGATTGAACAAAGAAACAGACCAAAAGGGTAAGCTCAGACCTTCGGGGGAGACCAAAAGAACCATCCTGCTGCCCAGTTCAAGAAGTAGCACAAAGGAAAATCAACAATGGGCAGAAACCAGTTCAAGAGTAAGCCTGTGGAATCATCAAGATCAAGCCTCAATGCAATCAACAAAGAGAATAGGGAATTTACACTCCATAACCAGATTTGCGTCCCTAAACTCTTCTCTTTGTTAATTACATTCTGCCATGGTTTAGGTTTTGTGTGATTACTTATGTTTAGTGTGAATCTATGCTTAAAACATTGAGGACAATGTTTGATTTAAATGTGGGGGGGGTAACTAATGTTGTTAATGCAAATTCGTGGGATTTTATCACCCATAACTTCAAATGTTGTTCCTTGCTGTTTTAAGGTGTTTTTAAGTTGTTTTAGAGTGTTTTAGTATGTTTTGTTTTTATAACTCCGAAAAGCACATAAAAATTTGAAAAATTGTTTTGAAAAGCCTAAAAAGAGTGTTTTGAGTCGTTTTTGTGAGTTTGTGTCTTAGGGTACCTTCCAACACAATGATAAGGATTTGGTTTGTAATTGCATGACTGTTAAAAAGAGTTATAAACATAGAGAAAAGTTTGATTTACTCTTGGTTTATGCTTAGTTATGGTTATAATGTATGACTTCACATGCAATCATAAAAGAAAAATTCGTTTTTGTAACATGCTTGAAGGAAGGAACTCAAACAAACGCTACAACCCTGTGAGACTCGAGCCATTACCTTCTTTGGAGAGTTATTTTCTGTGATTCTTTGTTTTCTAAAGTTGTTGAATGATCTCATTATTTCTTGCTTGGTTGCTACTTAGAATGCAATTGTATCATGATAGAACTAAATGCTAGAACTTATATCCGTTTCATTCAAAGCATGATATTGAGTTGCATAACATATATCAAGATGAAGTTGTGTAGTTGCCACCATAGCCAAATAGCCTTACTTCCCATATTTCGTATATATTGTAAGTCTTAACACCGTTGAGCCTCGTTTAACCTATTTTCTTTGCTAACCATATCACCCCTTACCTAGCCTAGATTAGGACCATCCGTACCCTTGTTCTTAAAAGATAGTGAGCATGACTTAAATGAATTCCTTTTGAGTACATTTTGCAAGAAAATGAGTGTGGGGGAGTAAAAGTTTGTTCTTAAGTTTGTATGTTTTGAGAGTCAAAAGAAAAGAAGAAAAAAAAAAATTTGTGAAAAACATATGAAAAAGAAAAACAGAAAAGAAGAGAAAAGAAAGAAAGAAAAAAAAAAAGAGCTTGTTCCCCCTTGTTGTTCAAAAGTTGAGTTTTCATTCAAAAGTGAATTCTACGTTAAATCAAATGCTTTGCTCGCTATTTCTTTAAGAACCTTTGTTTTCCATATACCTTCTTTGTTAGCCAAACACCTTTAGCCCCGTTACACCCCTTTGACTTCTATCTTGATCGTTATGTGTTCAATAATGTGGAGTTTGAAATTGATATGAGCTTATGGAATCACTGGTTCTCATTCTAAGTAGTAGCATTCCATTCATGAGATCATATTCATGTCATTATCGTAAATCCAGAAAATGCTTTCCTTGTTATAACATATGTGAGTGTTCGTCTACATGTTTACATCAATCTTCTCACATATAACTAGTGTAGGGTGTGTAGTCAGAAAATCTGTGTGAAAAACGAGTGCATATCTTGTAAGGATTTGAGCAATTTCTCTAAGGCATGTTACTACATTCAAAACATGGTTTTAAATGCTTAATTGTGAACTAGTATATGGTGACTATGATTAAGAATGTACTTAAGTGTGAAGATGACTAAAATCTGTGGGAATGATGATTTTTAACGTGTCATGTGCATTGGAAATCCCTAAGACGGTTGTTGGAAGGTTTAGGTTGTGTTTTACTTGTTTTGTTTCGTTTGGTTTTGTTTTGTTTTTCTTTCTGTTTTGCTCGAGGACTAGCAAAAGATAAGTGTGGGGGTATTTGATAGGAGCATATTCATGCGACTTAAATGGCTTGTTCTCGTGCATTTACGTTATGTTTCTCTAGTTATTTTAGTCCTTTATGCTTCTTTTGTGTGTTTTCAGGTTCTAAGGGCAAGGTATGCAAAAGGATGCCTTTTGGAGCCTTTTGGAGCAAATTAGAGATTGGAATGGATATCATATGCTTGGAGCCAAGAGGATGGACGAAATTAAAGACTTGAAGTAGGAAAGTTAAATCCTAAAAGACCTCATGTTTAAGCATCATTGAAGACTCCTACGCATTTTAGAACACAAAAACAACATTCCTTGCAACCTTAGGACATTGTCGTGTGTTTCCTTGTGTCTCCCTTCCTTGCCATGCAAGGAAGGGCTTTGTTCCCTATTTTAAACACTTAAAGCATTCATTTATCATATCATTCACTTATTATAAGCATTCACTTATCATATCATTCACTTATCAAACCATTCACTTATCACTTCCATTCACTTATCACTTATCACTTCCATTCACTTATCACTCACCACATATCATTCATTTATCACTTAACATATCATTCATTTATCACTTAACATATCATACACTTATCATAATCATTCACTTATACACTTATCATAATCATTCACTTATTCTTTCATCATTCAACCACCAATTCAACACATGCATTTCAAACCTTTCAACACCCTTTAATCATCTCCCTTTAAGTTATGATTTTATTTCCTAACCCTACATGCATTATTTATTAGCATCTTCACATGCATTCACACACACTTCACACAAACAAACAACTCAAAACCGTGAGCTCCCATTCCCTTATGCCATTTTCAGATTTCCACCAACTAACCTAGTCATCAACACATGCATTCCCTTCACATTCACCCACATGCACTCCCACTCTTTAATCATATGCACTCCCATCATAATTCCACCACCAATTCAGCCACAAAACATTATCATTGCACCACATTCAACCACTCCACATCCCTCACCAAGAAACCATTCAACACACACATGCATCCTGAAATTCTTTGCCATGCAATCACATGCATTTCCCTTGACATTTTCAGCCATCACACTTCATCGTTACACCACCATTCACTCTTTAACCCACACACACTTCACACAAACAACATTCACATGCATTCACATGCATTTCCAACACAAAACACACTCAAAACCGTGGCCACCTTTGCATTTCAGGATTCCCATTTGCATTTTCAGATTTCCAGCTTTCCCTTTTATTTTCCAGCTTTCATTCTTCATCATTGCAGCCATTCCACATGCAATTCTCCATCATTCCTCCACACAAACACCTTAAACAAATAGCCATATACATCTCCACTCCTCCTATAAATACCCTTGCATTCCCATCATTCAAAACATCTCATTCCATTGTAGATACCACAACACAAACATTCCATTCCTTCTCTAGCCGTGAGTTTCTCTCCATTTTCTGCACCATTTTCTCCACCACTCCTCACCTATTTCCATAATTCCCCACTCCATTCCACACTTCCATCCCCCAAACCAATTATCCCTAGACCTTATGCTACAATAAAGAGGAAGAGAAGAGGGCCTAAACGTTCATACAATTCAAGTTTGAGTTGTTGGAATGTTTAGGCGTTTCTTTGATTTCAATGTTTAATTTCAATTCTCTTTGTTTTGTATGAGGAACTAAACCCCCCTTTAGCTAGGGGGGGATTCGAAATATATGTTTATGCTTGCATTTTGATTTGATTACTTCTAATTGCGTTTCATAAGTTGTGGATTCAATTTGTTTAACCGTTTGATTGATAACTTATTTATGTATGTTTATTAAGAATGCGCGCTTAATTTTCATGCATGAATATGACGCTAGAATATAAGTGAGTTTCACCTAATCGTTATGAACTTATATTCACAAGTAGTGGAGGTTGCTTATAAACAATCGCGTTAAACGAATTCTTGGCATAAGTTTCATGCAATCATAGTAACGAATGCCTCGTCAACACTTATAGTTTTCATGATGCTTAATGATTCTTGCTTGTTTCTCTATTATGCAATTCATGTAGGGAACTTGTGAGGAATGCTTTGGGTTGTCGTATGCAATCATCCAATTCATTAACTTAAGGAAAACTTGACGGTTAATTTAAGCGGACCTAATTAACCCGGGGTGTTGAGAATTCATGGTTTATTGAAATGCAATTGGAAATCATTTTATTATGCAAGTGTAACATGTATGGAGATGAACCCCTTAGCTAGCCATACCATCCATTCATTTCCGTCAATTTCATATTTACAATTTGTTTTCTTTACAATCTATCCATTTTAGTTTAAATTCGTCCAAATCCAATTCCCCCCTATTTCGTTGAAATCTTAGTCTTAATCTTTCTTATTTTTAGTTTTGCTTTCTTCGAACATTAAATAGTGTTTTATATTGTATTTTTATGTTTTTAAGTCAATTTAGAAGGTTTTAGCAAGCCCTCCTAATCCCCGGTCTAGAACGATCCCTCACTTATCCATTCTACTACAATTGTCAAACGAGGGTTTAATTTGAGTGTCAAGTAATTCTCGCATCAATGAACAAAGGGATGGGTTTGATTTCTGAAATGATGGCTGCAATGAGTTACTTGTTTAATCACAATGCATGTGAATTTCTGTAAAGATGAAGTGTAGAAATGTAATGGAGTGCACGAAATGGATGTTTGTGTTTGTTGGTGTCAAAATGGCTGAAATGAATTAAGTGATGAAAATGGGTGGTTTTGGCGCACAAGGGAGATGGACAAGTAATGGAATGCACGGCCAAGGTTGTGAACATGCATGTGAATGCATGTTTTGGTGTTGGAACCTGATAGGAGCATATTTATGCGACTTAAATGGCTTGTTCTTGTACATTTACGTTATGTTTCTTTAGTTATTTTAGTACTTTAAGCTATTTTCGTGTGTTTGTAGGTCCAAAGGGCTAAAGGAGCAAAAAGATGCATTTTGGGGACTTTTGGAGCACTTTTGGGCTAAGGACGGATAGCTTATGCTTGAAGCCAAAGTGTTGGACGAAATTGAAGACCTAATTGGAGCCAAAGTGTTGGAACCTTGTTCTCTTTAGTTTTAGGACATTTAAACCTTTCCTAATCCCAATCATGCCATGCATAACACACATCCATTCTAACACATTGTCATTGCACATGCATTTCCTTCATTAGTTAACCCACATGCACTTATCACTTATCATCACCACATATCATATCACTTAATCACTTATCACTTATCATCACCACTTAACCACTTATCATATCATAACCACATATCATATCACTTATCACTTATCACTTAAAATATCATCCACCTACTTCACCTACAACATCCACCTACTTCACCTACAACATCCACTTACTTCACCTACAACATCCACTTCACCTACAACATCCACCTACTTCACCTACAACATCCACCTACTTCACCTACAACATCCACTTCACCTACAACATCCACCTACTTCACCTACAACATCCACCTACTTCACCTACAAATGACATAGCCATATGTTCCCTCCACTACTCCTATAAATACCCTTGCATTCATTCATTCATGGACATCTCAATTTCATACACAACACACCACAAACACATCCCTTTCTCTCTTAGCCGTGAGTCTCCCTTAGAATCCAAAAACCATCTTTCCATTTCCACCACTCCTCATCCATTTCCATAATCCCCCAAACCTCACCTTAGACCTTGTGCTACAACAACGAGGAAGATAAGAGGGCCTAAACGTTCATACAATTCAAGTGTGAGTTGTTGGAATGTTTAGGTGTTTCTTTGATTTCAAAGTTTAAATTTAATTCTCTTTGTTTTGTACGTATGAGGAATGGAAGAGAAGAGTGCCTAAACGTTCATACAATTCAAGTTTGAGTTGTTGGAATGTTTAGGTGTTTCTTTGATTTCAAAGTTATGATAAACTAAACCCCCTTTAGCTAGGGGGTGATTCGAAATATATGTTTATGCTTGCATTTTGATTTGATTACTTCTAATTGCATTTCATAAGTTGTTGATTCAATTTGTTTAACCGTTTGATTGATAACTTATTTATGTATGTTTATTAAGAATGCGCGCTTAATTTTCATGCATGAATATGACGCTAGAATATAAGTGATTTTCACCTAATCGTTATGAACTTATATTCACAAGTAGTGGAGGTTGCTTATAAACAATCGCGTTAAATGAATTCTTGGCACGAGTTTCATGCTCATCATAGTAACGAATGCCTCGTCAACACTTATAGTTTTCATAATGCTTAATGATCTTTGATTGTATCTTTATTGTGCTGTTCACGTAAAGGACTTTTGGAGAATGTTGTGAATTGCGTTGCGCTAACCCATCCAATTCATTAACTTAAGGAAAACTTGACGGTTAATTTAAGCGGACCTAATTAACCCGGGGTGATGAGTTTCATAATTTATTGAAATGTAATTGGAAATCTTTTTATTATGCAAGTGTAACATATGTGGAGATGACCCCCTTAGCTAGCATTCATCCATTCTATTTCATCAATTTCATATTTACATTCTGTTTTAATTTGTTCATTTAATTTAATTTCGTATAAACTTAAATCCCCCTTTACTTTAATGTCAATTTAGTTAGAAATCATTTTAGTTTGTGTTTTTAAAAGCATTTTGAGTCTTTGGTTTGTCTTAGTGTTTTAAAGTTTAGTTTTACATTCTTTGAGTCTAGTTTAGTGTTTATTATTACGTTTTTACGTTTTTGAGTCAAATCCAAGTGATTAACAATCCCTCCTAATCCCCGGTCCAGAACGATCCCTACTTATACTTATACTACAATTGTCAAAAAGAGGGTTTAATTTGTGTGCGTATAAATCTCGCATCAAAATTTTGGCGCCGTTGCCGGGGATTAGAAAATTTGCTAATCCCTTGGATTGTTTGTTTCTGTATTGTCTTTTAGATTTAGTTTTTATTTGTGTTTTGTTTGTTAAGAACAACATGGCACTTGATAACGCTTCTCTTTTGTCACAGCTCATGGAAAGGTCCCAAATGCAAAGAGTTGATATATCTAATCTTCAATCAAGGAATAACGTGTTTTCCAATACTTACAATTCGGATTGGAGTGATCATTCAAACTCTATGTGGTGGGAACCTCAAAATGCTCAACAAGGAGGATATTGGCAGCCACCACAACCTCATATTCAATATGCCCAACCAAATTTAAGTTCATCAATAGATTATAATCAAAAGCTTAACGAATTAATTTGTTTGGTGCAGGGCTCACAAAATCAAGACAATGAGGCTCGACAAGAAGACAAAAGGTTGGATCACTTGGAAAAGCAAATTGGGCAGATAGCGGAGTTCGTAGGACAATTTTGCGACCAAGGCAAACTCCCTAGTTCAACCATTGTAAATCCGAAGGGAGGATTTGAAGCACCTTTGCCGGAAGCACTTATTGCTCCTATGCCATCTAATACAGGTATGGTTGTTCCAAATTTCATTATTTTTAACCCTCTTCCAAGACTCATGACTTCCAAGGAAGAAGAAGGTGAAAAAGACATCTTGGAAGCCCTTCCAAAGGTGACAAGTAAGGAATGTCATGAATTCATCAAAGAGGACGTTCTTGAAACCACAAAATCCAAAGAAGTTAAATTTGATGACATTGGACAAGTCATAACCATCACTTGCAATCTGGCCAAATCCAATATCCCTGAAACTTTCAAAGGAGTGGTGTTTGTCATTGAGTTCTTATCGGACAAAACAAGTAAGTTTTTTTTTCCAAATTCCATTAGATTTTATACTAACTTGCTATTTTTTTTGAATCAGGCACCTACACTAGAATTCAAACCACTGCCGGTTCACTTCAAGTATCACCTTCCATTCAAGGACCAATTCCATGCCGTTTGATTTTATTTATGTTAATAATAAAAAAAATAAATAAATAAAAAAAAAAAAAAAAAAAAGAAAGATACTAAACATGGAGAAAGGTGGAGCTTCACAAAGGTTGTTTGCGTGAAGCCCCACTACGAGGCGCAGAAGCGGAAGGCATAGAAGCGGGAGGCATAGAAGCGGGAGGCATCGGAGCGGAAGCCATCGGAGCGGGAGGCATCGGAGCTAGAGCATTCCAGGCCTCAATACTTGGCCAAGCGCTGGATGACCCAGGAAAAAGGTGCCTCTGGAGATAAGACGCAAGCCTTTGACGGTCACTGTGAATTCGACCCTCAGATTCTTGCAGCTCATCAAGCTTCCTCTTCATCCCCGACGAATAGTTATTTGCAAGCACATGCAAACTTCTATTCTCGTACTTAAGCTGCTGGATCTCTTGCTTAAGTCTTTCCACCTCTGCCATCAACGATTCCACTTGGCGGGACCGAGCAAGCAGGCGTTGGCCCATGTTGGACACAGAACTCGCACACTGAACACTAAGTGCGAGGGACTCTTGAACGGCCAACTCATCGGACCGTCCTGATAGCAGCCTACTATCTTTTGGAGTGAGGAGGTTTTTAGCTACTATTGTAGCTGTTGTGGCGTCCTGCATCACAGAGTCTTCACCTGAAAGAGGACCGTTAGAAGATAAAAAAGAAGGGCGCCATACATTACCTTGACGGGGCGCAACCGGATCGCTGCTGAGACTCAAATCTAAGCTAAGGTTCGATGGGTTTGCCATTTTTCAAAAGTGTTCAAAGAGAATGGGTGGATGGAGTTAAATTTCGAAGGGCCGGAGACGATTTTCAAGAATGGGAGATCTTCAGAGTGTGTATGTTGGCGGTGATCGAAAGCTCTATAAAAAGCCAAGGCGACGCGTCCACCGATTCAAAGAGCCGGATTTTCCGGCATAATTTAGGCGACGCTCCCTCGGCTTTTCAGAAAACGCGTTCAACTTTGTCAAAAGATTTCTGACAAAGCTGAAAACACGTGGAGGCCATCATCGCATCTACACATCTTTAGCCGACAAGCGCAAAGTTCGGCGACGCTTTCTCTGCTTTTCAGAAGACGCGTGCAGCTTTGTCAAAAGGAGCCGCATCTGCACTACCACGTGTCGTTCAGAAAGCGAAGGGGCGTCGTTCAGAAATCGAAGGGGCGCCTGCTCAGAAATCGAAGAGGCGTATTCAAAGATCGAAGAGGCGCCACTATTTCAAAGAGCCGGATTTGCGGGATCAAAACGTTTGTCGACAAGGGTAAAAAGTACCACCACTTGATATTATCTCTATATATGTCGACCTTCGTCTTTTATGGCAGGGTAAACCTGAAGAAAATGCCCAACTCTTCCTCACCTCTGAGGGCGCACTCCCAGCAAAGCCTTTCAAAATACTCAATTCTTTCTTCTTCCCCAAAGATGATACCAGATGCCTGGAGTACATATGACCCAGGAGGAAACGGCGGATTGAAGCATGTGCTGATTCATTCACCGCTTCTTCAAAGCAAAGGTATCTCATATCATCAAGGTCAAAAGCAAAAGTATCTCATATCATGCTCTTTCCCTGTCTTTTTCTTTGTCCTTGTTCTTACTTGCATGGCAAAGTAAAAGAAGCAATCAGCCGGCACTTGGAGTCAGTCTTCCGATCTGGAGCCAACTGCCTGGAATCTATTCCTGATTGCTTACCTAGCGTTGCTCTCGAGTAGTCATCTTCGACGGTTGTTACACTTCCAGAGAAGGGACCACTCCTGCAAAGATTGAACAAAGAAACAGATAACAGGAGGAAGCTCAGACCTTCGGGGGAAACCAAAAGAACCATCCTGCTGCCCAGATTAAGAGTAGCACAAAGGAAAATCAATGATGGGCGGAAACCAGTTCAAGAGTAAGCCTGTGGAGTCACTATGATCAAAGCCTCAATGCAATTACCAAGGAGAAGATGGAATTTACACTCCATAACCAGATTTGCGTCCCTAAACTCTTCTCTTTGTTAATTACATTCTGCCATGTTTAGTATGTTTAAATTGCTTTTTGTGTGTTTACTTATGTTTTGTGTGAATCTATGCTTAAAACATTGAGGACAATGTTTGATTTAAGTGTGGGGGGGGGGGGGGGGGGTAACTAATGTTGTTAATTTAAATTCGTGGGATTTTATCACCCATAACTTCAAATGTTGTTCCTTGCTGTTTTAAGGTGTTTTTAAGTTGTTTTAGAGTGTTTTAGTGTGTTTTGTTTTATAATTCGAAAATCCCATAAAAATTTGAAAAATTGTTTTGAAAAACCCAAAAAGAGTCGTTTTTGTGTGTTTGTGTCTTAGGGTACCTTCCAACACAATGATAAGGATTTGGTTTATAATTGCATGACGGTTAGAAAGAGTTATAAACATAGAGAAAAGTTTGATTTACTCTTGGTATATGCTTGGTTATGGTTATAATGTATGACTTCACATGCAATCATAAAAGAATAAAATTCGTTTTTGTAACATGCTTGAAGGAAGGAACTCAAACAAACACTACAACCCTGAGAGACTTGAGCCTATAACGTTCTTTGGAGAGTATAATCTGTGATTTCTTGTTTTCTAAAGTCGTTGCATGATCTCATTATTCTTTGCTTGGTTACTACTTAGAAGGCGTTTCATCATATAGTTCCAAATGCTAGAACTCATGCCCATTTCATTCAAAGCATGTTATTGATTTGCATAACACATATTCAAGAAGAAGTTGTGTAGTGACCACCACCATAGCCAAATAGCCTTACTTCCCATACTTCGTATATGTTGTAAGTTTTAACCCCGTTGAGCCTTGTTTAGCCTTTATTCTTTGTTTACCCACATTTTCCTCACCTAGCCTAGTTTAGGACAATCCCCACCCTTGTTCTTAAAAGATAGTGAGCATGACTTAATTGAATTCCTTTTGAGTTACATTATGAAAGAAAATAAGTGTGGGGGAGAGAATGTTTAAGTGTTGATGTTTTGAGATTCAAAAGAAAAGAAAGAAAAAAGAGAAAAGAAAGAAAGAAAGAAAAAAAAAAAAGAGCTTGAAAAAAAAAAAAAATGAAAGAATAAGTGATTGAAGAAAGGTTCCAAAACACCAATTCTGGGCGTAAATTGTCTAAATCCTCCCTTTTTGTTCAAAAGTTGAGTTTTCATTCAAAAGTGAATTCTAAGTTGATTCAAATGCTTTGCTCACTATTTCTTTAAAAACCTTTGTTTTCCATATCCCTTCTTTGTTATCCACATACCCCAAGCCCCGTTACAACCCTTGACTTCTATCTTGAGTGTTGTGTATTTCAATTTGTGGAGTTTGAACTTGGTATGAGCATATGGTATCACTGGTTCTCGCGTCTAAGTAGTAGCATTCCATTCATGAGATCATATCTAAACATGCTTATTAACTCCAGAAATTGCTTCCTTTGAAATACATATATGTGAGTGTTCGTTTTTATGATTACATCAATCTTCTCACATATAACTAGTTTAGGGTGTGTAGTCAGAAAATCTGTGTGAAAAACGAGAGCATATCTTGTAAGGAATTGAGCAAATTCTCTAAGGCATGTTACTACATTCAAAATATAGTTTTAAATGCTTAATTGTGAATTAGTATGTGGTGACTATGATTAAGAATGTACTTAAGTGTCAAGATGGCTAAAATCTGTGGGAATAATGATTTTTAACTTGTCTTGTGCATTGGAAATCCGTGAGACGATTGTTGGAAGGTGTAGGTTGTGTTTTGTTCTTTTTGTTTTGTTTTTCTGTTTTGCTCGAGGACTAGCAAAAGCTAAGTGTGGGGGTATTTGATAGGAGCATATTTATGCGACTTAAATGGCTTGTTCTTGTACATTTACGTTATGTTTCTTTAGTTATTTTAGTACTTTAAGCTATTTTCGTGTGTTTGTAGGTCCAAAGGGCTAAAGGAGCAAAAAGATGCATTTTGGGGACTTTTGGAGCACTTTTGGGCTAAGGACGGATAGCTTATGCTTGAAGCCAAAGTGTTGGACGAAATTGAAGACCTAATTGGAGCCAAAGTGTTGGAACCTTGTTCTCTTTAGTTTTAGGACATTTAAACCTTTCCTAATCCCAATCATGCCATGCATAACACACATCCATTCTAACACATTGTCATTGCACATGCATTTCCTTCATTAGTTAACCCACATGCACTTATCACTTATCATCACCACATATCATATCACTTAATCACTTATCACTTATCATCACCACTTAACCACTTATCATATCATAACCACATATCATATCACTTATCACTTATCACTTAAAATATCATCCACCTACTTCACCTACAACATCCACCTACTTCACCTACAACATCCACTTACTTCACCTACAACATCCACTTCACCTACAACATCCACCTACTTCACCTACAACATCCACCTACTTCACCTACAACATCCACTTCACCTACAACATCCACCTACTTCACCTACAACATCCACCTACTTCACCTACAAATGACATAGCCATATGTTCCCTCCACTACTCCTATAAATACCCTTGCATTCATTCATTCATGGACATCTCAATTTCATACACAACACACCACAAACACATCCCTTTCTCTCTTAGCCGTGAGTCTCCCTTAGAATCCAAAAACCATCTTTCCATTTCCACCACTCCTCATCCATTTCCATAATCCCCCAAACCTCACCTTAGACCTTGTGCTACAACAACGAGGAAGATAAGAGGGCCTAAACGTTCATACAATTCAAGTGTGAGTTGTTGGAATGTTTAGGTGTTTCTTTGATTTCAAAGTTTAAATTTAATTCTCTTTGTTTTGTACGTATGAGGAATGGAAGAGAAGAGTGCCTAAACGTTCATACAATTCAAGTTTGAGTTGTTGGAATGTTTAGGTGTTTCTTTGATTTCAAAGTTATGATAAACTAAACCCCCTTTAGCTAGGGGGTGATTCGAAATATATGTTTATGCTTGCATTTTGATTTGATTACTTCTAATTGCATTTCATAAGTTGTTGATTCAATTTGTTTAACCGTTTGATTGATAACTTATTTATGTATGTTTATTAAGAATGCGCGCTTAATTTTCATGCATGAATATGACGCTAGAATATAAGTGATTTTCACCTAATCGTTATGAACTTATATTCACAAGTAGTGGAGGTTGCTTATAAACAATCGCGTTAAATGAATTCTTGGCACGAGTTTCATGCTCATCATAGTAACGAATGCCTCGTCAACACTTATAGTTTTCATAATGCTTAATGATCTTTGATTGTATCTTTATTGTGCTGTTCACGTAAAGGACTTTTGGAGAATGTTGTGAATTGCGTTGCGCTAACCCATCCAATTCATTAACTTAAGGAAAACTTGACGGTTAATTTAAGCGGACCTAATTAACCCGGGGTGATGAGTTTCATAATTTATTGAAATGTAATTGGAAATCTTTTTATTATGCAAGTGTAACATATGTGGAGATGACCCCCTTAGCTAGCATTCATCCATTCTATTTCATCAATTTCATATTTACATTCTGTTTTAATTTGTTCATTTAATTTAATTTCGTATAAACTTAAATCCCCCTTTACTTTAATGTCAATTTAGTTAGAAATCATTTTAGTTTGTGTTTTTAAAAGCATTTTGAGTCTTTGGTTTGTCTTAGTGTTTTAAAGTTTAGTTTTACATTCTTTGAGTCTAGTTTAGTGTTTATTATTACGTTTTTACGTTTTTGAGTCAAATCCAAGTGATTAACAATCCCTCCTAATCCCCGGTCCAGAACGATCCCTACTTATACTTATACTACAATTGTCAAAAAGAGGGTTTAATTTGTGCGCGTATAAATTCTCGCATCAGAACCACATAATTGACTTCAATGCTTGTTTTATTTAGAATCACTCAATTTGGCCGAATTTCACTACATTCCTTCATTTGCCTTCCAATTGATCTTATTACACACTTGGCTGCACACTAACACCAAACAAAGTAAAATGCAACTAGTTTAATCCAAAAACAATACAAAAACGCCAAATAAGAAAGCTATACATGCATGCAAAATGTGACTATCAATACTTGAAATGATCCGGTAATAGTTTAAATTCTAGAGTGGATGCCTGAATCATTAACGACATATTAGTATAAAAGAAAATTGAAATTCGGGGAGGTGTCTTACCTGTGTGTTCCGACAAGAACTTAAGAATAAACACCCCTTCGAAAGTTATGACTTGTCCCGTGTCATAAAATCCAACTTCCTTGGGAATTGTGGTTGCAAATATGTCCTCTTTGATGCCTTCATGAAATTCCCTATTTTGCACCTTTGGAAGGGGTTCCAAGATGTCTTTTTCACCTTCTTCTTCCTTGGAAGTCATGAATCTGCAAGGAATAGGGATATTTGTTGGAACGGGGTTAAAAATAATGAAATGTGGAACAACCATACCTGAATTAGATGGCATAGGAGCAATAGGTGCCTCCGGTAAAGGTGTTTCCACCCTTTCCGTGGGTTGGGTGTATTCCTCTTCCTTGTGATTTGATTTTGATGGTTGAGGGTCCGTTCCAACCTCTTTGTCACTTCTCAACATGATTTCCTTGGCAGTTTCAAATTCTCCCTTCGGATTTGCAATGGTTGAACTAGGGAGTTCGCCTTGGTCTCGAAACTGTCCTATGAACTCCGCGATCTGCCCAATTTGCATTTCCAAGTGGTCCAACCTTTTGTCTTGATTTTGGCCCTCCTTGACTTGATTTTGTGAGCCCTGCACCAAACAAATTAATTCATTAAGCTTTTGATTATAATCTATTGACGAACTTGAGTTTGGTTGGGCATATTGAATATGAGGTGGTTGCCAATATCCTTCTTGTTGAACACTTTGAGGTTCCCACCACATAGAAGTTGAATGATCACTCCAATCCGAATTGTAAGTATTGGAAAACACGTTATTCCTTGATTGAAGATCAAATATATCAATGCTTTGCATTTGGGACCGTTCCATGAGCTGTGACAAAAGAGAAGCATTATCAAGTGCCATGTTGTTCTTCTCTAGTACTTGAATTCAACAAACAAAACACAAATCAAACATTAAAACTAAAATACATAACAGAAACGAACAATCCAAGAGATTAGCAAAGTTGCTAATCCCCGGCAACGGCGCCAAAATTTGATGCGGGATTTATACGCACACAAATTAAACCCTCTTTTTGTCAATTGTAGTATAAGTATAAGTAGGGATCGTTCTTAACCGGGGATTAGGAGGGATTGCAAATCACTTGGAAACTGACTCAAAAACGTAAAATAAAGTTTAAAACACTAAACTAAACTCAAGGAATGCGAAGCTAAACGCTTAAAACACTAAAACAAACCAAAAGACTCAAACATCACCCAAAACACTCAAAACTGCCTTAAAAACACTTTCTGGGCAGTTTTGAGCACTTTGGTGAATTTGGACGAAATTATGTAATAAATTGAATCAAAACACTTAGAAACATAAACTAAGACACTTTCTAACTAAATTGGACAATAAAGTAAAGGGGGATTGAGTTTTATACGAAATTAAATTAAATGCACAGATTCTAATTAAAACAGGATGTAAATATGAAATTGATGAAATGGAATGAATGGATGATAGAATAGCTAAGGGGTTCATCTCCATACATGTTACACTTGCATAATAAAATGATTTCCAATTGCATTTCAATAAACCATGACTTCTCAACGCTCCAAGTTAATTAGGTCCGCTTAAATTAACTTTCAGATTTCCCTAGATTCATTGGATTGAATGGAATACGCATTACAACCAAATTATTCCTAATCAAAGTCCCTAACTATGGAATACGCATGATAGAGACATTCAACAAAGATCATTAAGTTCAACGGAAATCATAAACATCGACGAGGCATTCGTTACTATGGAATACGCATGAAACTTATGCCAAGAATTCATTTAACGCGATTGTTTATAAGCAACCTCCACTACTTGTGAATATAAGTTCGTAACTATTAGGTGAAACTCACTTATATTCTGGCGTCATATTCATGCATGAAAATTAAGCGCGCATTCTCAATAAACATACATAAATAAGTTATCAATCAAACGGTTAAACAAATTGAATCCACAACTTATGAAACGCAATTAGAAGTAATAAAATCAAAATGCAAGCATAAACATATATTTTGAATCCCCCCCTAGCCAAGGGGGGGTTTAGTTCCTCATAACTTTGAAATCAAAGAAACACCTAAACATTCCAACAACTCAAACTTGAATTGTATGAACGTTTAGGCACTCTTCTCTTCCATTCCTCATACGTACAAAACAAAGATAATTGAATTTAAACATTGAGATCAAAGAAACACCTAAACATTCCAACAACTCAAACTTGAATTGTATGAACGTTTAGGCACTCTTCTCTTCCTCGTTGTTGTATCACAAGGTCTAAGGTGTGTTTTGGGATAGTGTGAAGTGTTTTGGAGGGATGGGGAGTGGTTGGAGTGGTGTTTGGATGGATTAGTAGGGATACTCACGGCACAAGGGGATGATTTCTGGTGGTGTTTTGGATGATTTTCTGAATATGGACGAATTGAATGAGAATCAATGCAATGGATGCTTATTTATAGGTGAAATGGGGGGAACATGACAGCTAGGAGGGAATGTGGCTGCATGTGCAAGGGGACAATCTGGAAATGAAAAGAGAAATGCATGTGAATTAAAGCTAAAGTGGAATGACAATGGCATGTGGAATGGCTGAATTGAATGATTAAAGTGCACGGCACAAAGGGATGTGTTGGTGTGTGAATGGAAATGCAATCAGAAATGGGAGAGCATGTGGGTGGAAATGCATGCGGGTGAATGTGTGGCTTCATGGATTAAAGAATGGGAGTGCATGTGTTGAATGATTAAAGTGCATGTGCAATGTTTTAAAGGATGGAATGATGGAGGAACAAGTGCATGTGAATGCATGGTGATAGCATGTGCACGGTTTTGGTTGGAATGCAAGGGAATGTGCTGAAATGATGGTTTCTTTGGTGATGAATGTGGCTGCAAGGTGTGAATGATTATGGGTATGATAAGTGATAAGTGTATGGTTATAAGTGATATGATATGTGGTTATTATAAGTGATAAGTGGTGATGATAAGTGTATGATATGATAAGTGAATGATGATGCGGTTATTTATACGCACACAAATTAAACCCTCTTTTTATCAATTGTAGTATAAGTATAAGTAGGGATCGTTCTGGACTGGGGATTAGGAGGGATTGTTAATCACTTGGAAACTGACTCAAAAACGTAAAAACAATATAAAACACTAAACTAGACTCAAAGAATGCGAAACTAAACGTTAAAACACTAAGACAGAATGTAAATATGAAATTGATGAAATGGTGTTGAAGTTTTCCTTCTTCGTGCTAGAATATTTTTAGTATAATGGCACAAATAAGGGTGTCGAATCCACAGGGACTAATTGGACCTAAACAACTACTTGTTTTGCAAAAACTCTATAAGAGAAATAAAACTAATCAATTTAGGCAGATTTGTTGTTGTAACTTGAAAGCACAAGAAAATGAAGTAGACACAAATAAATGAATCAACAACTAATGAAATGAGATAGCACAAATAGAGATGTAGCTAGATATTCGATTTCACCATTGCTAAGCCAAGTCCATGCTTGTTAAGTCAGATTATACTCATCCCTCTACTTATTTCTTGGGTTTGTTTCACTTAGATATGATCAGCCATATGATGTGTGGACTTGATCAAATGTCCCTAATCATGAACCTAATTGTGATGTGCAACTTTGGTTCCTAATCAAGAATATGTAGTGCATAAGAAACTTTCACAAAACCAAAGGGAACACTCGGCAGGATGTTTGCAAAACATTCCCTTCATTCATTCACATATCTACCAAGATTATGCATGATGTGTGCTTTAATCTTGGCTAAACAACCTGTGGTTAATTCAAATGGTGATCAAGCATTAAAATCAACATACTAAGTCACAATTAAATCGGAGAATGAAGCAAGAAATAGATAGATTAAATGAGAATTCCGAATTAACTACATGGCAAACTTTGCAAGGCTACATCAAATCCATAGAGGAGGATTAGTTACAATTCATGTTTGCAAAGGATTTAACATAAAAACATGAATGAACATAGAATTAATAAAAAGAAAGAACCCTTGAAGCAAAACTGATGTAGAATCAAAGAAACACCTAAACATTCCAACAACTCAAACTTGAATTGTATGAACGTTTAGGCCCTCTTATCTTCCTTTTCGTCGTAGCACAAGGTCTAAGGGATGTTGTTGGTGTGTTGAATGGATTGGGGAATTATGGAAATGGAAGGATGATGTTTGGATTGTAAGGGAGAGTCACGGCACAAAGAGGGGTTTATGGACTACATTTCTGCAATGGATGAGTTTGTGAATGGAATGGATGGACTTTGTGAAGGGCACGGCCCCAAGGGACCAATTTCTGTTGTGAATCACTTGTCCCCTTCATTTGTGAAGTGTGCCTAGTTTTATAGGAAGGAATGTGGCTGCCAACATTCAGATTGGATCTTGAATCTGCACATGTGAGATGGAAATGCATAAATGAGCTGGAATTGATGGGTTTCTGAGGTAGTGGATGCACGGCACTAGGGAAGTATGCATGCATTTGGCTATTTTGATTGAATCATGCATGTGTATTGGCTGCAAAGGCTGAAATGACAACCTGGAAAGGGTATCAAAGTGCACGGCATAGACAAAGAGGAGCTGGAATCACATGGAATGATGGGATGAAATGGTTTTCTGGAATAATGGGTGCATGGCAAAAGGGAAATGTGCAAGCATGGGGTTTATTTAATTGAGATGCATGTGGATTAAAAGAGAAGGGAATGCATGTGCAATGAAGTGGATTTTCTGATGGAATGTGGAGGGAGAGCCACGGCAATGATGATTTCTGGTGGTGTATGTTTGAATGGTGCATGTGGGTGAATGTGTGGCTGAAATGTAAAGGGGGGAAGATGATGGGTTGAATGATTGCACGGCATGGGTATTTTCTGGAATGTTGGATGTGCATGTGAAGTGGCTTTGTGGCTGAAATGATGAAGTGAGATGCATGTGAATGCAAAGGGAGGCCACGGCAATGAGTGGTGTGAATGATTGAATGTGTATGTGAATGGTGGAAATCTGAAAATGGCATAAAACAACTAGGCTAAGGGAAAGGCACAGCAAAGAGATGTTTGTTGATGTAAATGTGCAATGGTTGCAATGATGAAATGGATGGGAGTGCATGTGGACTAAAGGGGTGTGAATGGTTGTGGTAATGATAAGTGATAAGTGAATGGTTTTGATCTTCAATTTCGTCCATCTACTTGGCTTTAAGCATATGCAATCCAATCCAATCTCTAATTTGCTCCAAAAAACTCCAAAAGGCATCCTTTTGCATACTTTACCCTTAGAACCTGAAAACACACAAAAGAAGCATAAAGGACTAAAATAACTGTGAATTAACAACATAGATGCACGAAAACAAGCTAAGTAAGTCGCCTAAATATGCTCCTATCAAACTCCCCCACACTTAACTTTTGCTAGTCCTCGAGCAAAACAAAACAACAAAAGAACACGAAACTAGACAAAACGAACAAAACACAACCTACACCTTCCAACAATCGTCTCACGGATTTCCAATGCTCATGACAAGTTAAAAATCATCATTCCCACAGATTTTAGCCATCTTTACACTTAAGTACATTCTTAATCATAGTCACCACATACTAGTTCACATTTAAGCATTTAAAACCATTTCGAATGTAGTAACATGCCTTAGAGAATTTCCTCAATTCCTAACTAGAATGCACTCTATTTTCACATAGATTTTCTGACTATACACCCTACACTAGTTATATGTGAGAAGATTGATGTAACATGAAAACGAACACTCACATATATGTATCACAAAGAACGCAATTTCTGGAGTTAATAAGCATGTTTAGATATGATCTCATGAATGGAATGCTACTACTTAGACGCGAGAACCAGTGACACCATAAGCTCATACCAAGTTCAAACTCCACAAATTGAAATACACAACACTCAAGATAGAAGTCAAGGGTTGTAACGGGGCTTGGGGTATGTGGATAACAAATAAGGGATATGGAAAACAAAGGTTCTTAAAGAAATAGTGAGCAAAGCATTTGAATCAACTTAGAATTCACTTTTGAATGAAAACTCAACTTTTGAACAAAAAGGGAGAATTTAGACAATTTACGCCCAGAATTGGTGTTTTGGAACCTTTCTTCAATCACTTATTCTTTCATTTTTTTTTTTTTTTTTTTTTTTTTTTTCTTTTCTTTTGAATCTCAAAACATAAACACTTAAACATTCTCTCCCCCACACTTATTTTCTTTCATAATGTAACTCAAAAGGAATTCAATTAAGTCATGCTCGCTATCTTTTAAGAACAAGGGTGGGGATTGTCCTAAACTAGGCTAGGTGAGGAAAATGTGGGTAAACAAAGAATAAAGGCTAAACAAGGCTCAACGGGGTTAAAACTTACAACAAATACGAAGTATGGGAAATAAGGCTATTTGGCTATGGTGGTGGTCACCACACAACTTCTTCTTGAATATGTGTTATGCAAATCAATAACATGCTTTGAATGAAATGGGCATGAGTTCTAGGTAGTAACGAAGCAAAGAATAATGAGATCATGCAACGACTTTAGAAAACAAGAAATCACAGATTATACTCTCCAAAGAACGTTATAGGCTTAAGTCTCTCAGGGTTGTAGCGTTTGTTTGAGTTCCTTCCTTCAAGCATGTTACAAAAACGAATTTTTTTTCTTTTATGATTGCATGTGAAGTCATACATTATAACCATATCCAAGCATATACCAAGAGTAAATCAAACTTTTCTCTATGTTTATAACTCTTTTTAACCGTCATGCAATTACAAACCAAATCCTTATCATTGTGTTGGAAGGTACCCTAAGACACAAACACACAAAAACGACTCAAAACACTTTTTTTAGGCTTTTTAAAACATGTTTTTCAAATTTTTATGTGATTTTCGGAGTTATAAAAACAAAACACACTAAAAACACTCTAAAACAACTTAAAAACACCTTAAAACAGCAAGGAACAACATTTGAAGAGTTCTGGGCATTCTTTTTAGGCTGTTTAAAACATGTTTTTCAAATTTTTATGTGATTTTCGGAGTTATAAAAACAAAACACACTAAAAACACTCTAAAACAACTTAAAAACACCTTAAAACAGCAAGGAACAACATTTGAAGAGTTCTGGGTGATAAAATCCCACGAATTTGCATTAACAACATTAGTTACCCCCCCACACTTAAATCAAACATTGTCTTCAATGTTTTAAGCATAGATTCATACAAAGCATAAGTAAACACATAAAAAGCAATTTAAACATACTAAATATGGCAGAATGTAATTAACAAAGAGAAGAGTTTAGGGACGCAAATCTGGTTATGGAGTGTAAATTCCCTCTTCTCCTTGGTAATTGTATTGAGGCTTTGATCATAGTGACTCCACAGGCTTACTCTTGAACTGGTTTCCCCCATCATTGATTTTCCTTTGTGCTACTGGGCTGGAGGATTCTTTTGGTCTTCCCCGAAGGTCTGAGCTTACCCCTTTGGTCTGTCTCTTTGTTCAATCTTTCCAATTCGTATTGAAAAGGGTTGGAGGAGAACTCAGCCTATGTTTGTCTCCACATGCTTCAATGTATCATTTTCACTTGCCTTACTCGCTCCCCTTTGCAGAAGTGGTCCCTTCTCCGGAAGTGTATCAACCGTTGAAGATGACTACTCGAGAGCAACGCTAGGTAAGCAATCAGGAATAGATTCCAGGCAGTTGGCTCCAGATCGGAAGACTGACTCCAAGTGCCGGCTGATTGCTTCTTTTACTTTGCCATGCGAGTAAGAACAAGGACAAAGAAAAAGACAGGGAAAGAGCATGATATGAGATACTTTTGCTTTTGACCTTGATGATATGAGATACCTTTGCTTTTGAAGAAGCGGCGAATGAATCAGCACATGTATTTGTTGTGTTGTTTCCTCCTGGGTCATATGTACTCCAGGCATCTGGTATCATCTTTGGGGAAGAAGAAAGAATTGAGTCTTTCGAAAGGCTTTGCTGGGAGTGCGCCCTCAGAGGTGAGGGAGAGTTGGGCATTTTCTTCAGGTTTTCCTTGCCATAAAAGACAAAGGTCGACATATATAGAGATAATATCAAGTGGTGGTACTCTTCTTTTACCCTTGTCGACAAACGTTTTGATCCCGCAAATCCGGCTTTTTGAAATAGTGGCGCCTGTTCGATCTTTGAAGACGTCTCTTCGATTTCTGAGCAGGCGCCCCTTCGATTTCTGAACGACGCCCTTTCGATTTCTGAACGACACGTGGTAGTGCAGATGCGGCTCCTTTTGACAAAGCTGCACGCGTTTTCTGAAAAGCAGAGAAAGCGTCGCCGAACTTTGCGCTTGTCGGCTAAAGATGTGTAGCTGCGGTGATGGCCTCTACGTGTTGTCTGAAAAGAAGAAATCTTTTGACAAAGTTGAACGCGTCTTCTGAAATTACGCCGGAAATTCCGGCTTTTTGAATCGGTGGACGCGTCGCCTTGGCTTTTTTATTGAGCTATCGATCACCACAACAAACACACTCTAAAGATTTCCCATTCTTGAAAATCGACTCCGGCCCTTTGAAATTTAACTCCATCCCCTTTTCTTTGAACACTTTTGAGAAATGGCAAACTCATCGAACCTTAGCTTGGAATTGAGCCTTAGCAGTGATACGGGCGCGCCGCGTCAAGGTAACGTATGGCGCCCTTCTTTCTTATCTTCTAACGGTCTTCTTACAGGTGAAGACTCCGTGATGCAGGACGCCACAACAGCTACAATAGTAGCTAAGAACCTCCTCACTCCAAAAGATAGTAGGCTGCTGTCAGGACGGTCCGATGAGTTGGCCGTTCAAGAGTCCCTCGCACTTAGTGTTCAGTGTGCGAGTTCTGTGTCCAACATGGGCCAACGCCTGCTTGCTCGGTGCCGTCAGGTGGAATCCAGCAGCTTAAGTACGAGAATAGAAGTTTGCATGTGCTTGCAAATAACTATTCCTCGGGGATGAAGAGGAAGCTTGATGAGCTGCACGAATCTGAAGGTTGAATCCAAAGTGACCGTCAAAGGCTTGCGGCTTATCTCCAGAGGCACCTTTTTCCTGGGTCATTGATACGAGATTTATACGCACACAAATTAAACCCTCTTTTCGTCAAATTGTAGTATATGTATAAGTAGGGATCGTTCTGGACCGGGGATTAGGAGGGATTGTTAACCACTTGGATTTGACTCAAAAATGTAAAATAACAATATGAAACACTATACTAGACTCAAAGAATTTAAAACTAAACTTTAAAACACTAAGACAAACCAAAAGACTCAAAACAACACAAACACACTCAAATCTGCCTAAAAACCACTTTCTGGGCAGATTTGAGCACAAACACAAATTTGGACGAAATTAAGTAATAACTTGACTCAAGAACGTAAAAACACAATATAAAACACTAAACTAACTTAAAGAATGTAAAACTAAACACTTAAAACATTAAAACAAACCAAAAGACTCAAACATCACCCAATACACTCAAAACTGCCTTAAAATCACTTTCTGGGCAGTTTTGAGCACTTTGGTTAATTTGGACGAAATTGGGAAATAAATTGAATCAAAACACTTAGAAACATAAACTAAGACACTTTCTAACTAAATTGGACAATAAAGTAAAGGGGGATTGAGGTTTATACGAAATTAAATTAAATTGCACAGATTGTAAATTAAAGCAAAATGTAAATGTGAATGTGTGATAGAATTGAATGGAATTGAAATGAATGAATGCTAGCTGATAGGAGCATATTCATGCGACTTAAATGGCTTGTTCTCGTGCATTTACGTTATGTTTCTTTAGTTATTTTAGTACTTTAAGCTATTTTCGTGTGTTTGTAGGTCCAAAGGGCTAAAGGAGCAAAAAGATGCATTTTGGAGATTTTTGGAGCACTTTTGGGCTAAGGATGGATAGCTTATGCTTGGAGCCAAAGTGTTGGACGAAATTGAAGACCTAATTGGAGCCAAAGTGTTGGAATCTTGTTCTCTTTAGTTTTAGGACATTTAAACCTTTCCTAATCCCAATCATGCCATGCATAACACACATCCATTCTAACACATTGTCATTGCACATGCATTTCCTTCATTAATTAACCCACATGCTCCCATTACTTATCATAACCACATATCATATCACTTATCACTTATCACTTATCATCATCACTTTATCATATCACTTATCACTTATCACTTATCATAACCACTTATCACATCATAACCACATATCATATCACTTATCACTTATCACTTATCATCATCACTTTAGCTTTAATTCACATGCACATTCACTCACCACAAACATTTCACATGCTTTCCTATTCAATTAAATCAGCCACATGCATTCATCATCATAACCTAGCTGTCATTCCACTTCATTGCACATGCATCTTCAAATAAATCAGATTTCCATCATATTCACATGCATTCCATCTTTTAATTTAATCACATGCACATTCACCTTGCTTTGCAGAAAATCCACTTCATAACACATGCATCTTGGCAGATTTCACATGCACTCATGCACATTCACCTTAATCATTCACATAGCTTTAATCCACATGCATTTCCACCTAGATTTCCACCTCACAACCACCAGAAATCAACCAAAACCGTGCATTCCCTTTCATTTCTGTCAAAGCACATGCATTTCCACCCTTTAATCACATGCACAAACAGCACATGCATCTCCCATCACCATTTCAGATTTCCACCAAGTTCCTAGCTGTCATGTTCCCCCCATTTCACCTATAAATACTCATTCATTCATTCTCATTCATACACAATCCATTCACCACAGAAATAAGGCCTTTGTGCCAGAAATTCACCCATTCCAAACACTCTTCCATAAACTCATCCATTGCAGAAATGTAGACCATCAAACCACCCCCTTTGTGCCGTGAGTCTTCCCTACAAATCCAAACACCATCCTTCCATTCCTCCACCACTACCCAAACCATTCACACCATCAAACTATCCTTAGACCTTGTGCTACAACGAAGAGGAAGAGAAGAGTGCCTAAACGTTCATACAATTCAAGTTTGAGTTGTTGGAATGTTTAGGTGTTTCTTTGATTTCAATGTTTAATTTCAATACTCTTTGTTTTGTACGAATGAGGAATGGAAGATAAGAGGGCCTAAACGTTCATACAATTCAAGTTTGAGTTGTTGGAATGTTTAGGTGTTTCTTTGATTCTCTTTGTTTTGTACCATGAGGAACTAAACCCCCTTGGTTAGGGGGTGATTCGAATATATGTTTATGCTTGCATTTTGATTTGAATACTTCTAATTGCGTTTTATAAGTTGTGGATTCAATTTGTTTAACCGTTTGATTGATAACTTATTTATGTATGTTTATTGAGAGTGCACGCTTAATTTTCATGCATGAATATGACGCTAGAATATAAGTGAGTTTCACCTAATAGTTATGAACTTATATTCACAAGTAGTGGAGGTTGCTTATAAACAATCGCGTTAAATGAATTCTTGGCATAAGTTTCATGCAATCCATAGTAACGAATGCCTCGTCAACACTTATAATTTTCATAGAGCGTAATGATTCTTGCTTGTATCTCTATTATGCAATCATGTAGGGGACTTGTGGGGAATGTTTTGAATTGTTGTATGCGCTAACCCATCCAATTCAATAACGTTAGGAATATTTGAAGGTTAATTAGTGCATCACGGTTAACCCGGGGTGTTGAGTTTCATGGTTTATTGAAATGCAATTGGAAATCATTTTATTATGCAAGTATAACATGTATGGAGATGAACCCCTTAGCTAGCCTTCATTCCATTCAAATTCTATCACACATTCACATTTACATTTTGCTTTAATTTGAATCTGTGCATTTTAGTTAATTTTCGTATAAATCTAAATCCCCCTTTACTTTAATGTCCAATTTAGTTAGAAAGTGTTTTAGTTTGTGTTTATGAGTGTTTTGATTCATTTTATTTCCCAATTTCGTCCAAATTCACCAAAGTGCTCAAAACTGCCCAGAAAGTGATTTTAAGGCAGTTTTGAGTGTTTTGGGTGATGTTTGAGTCTTTTGGTTTGTTTTAATGTTTTAAGTGATTAGTTTTACATTCTTTGAGTTAGTTTAGTGTTTTATATTGTGTTTTTACGTTCTTGAGTCAAGTTATTACTTAATTTCGTCCAAATTTGTGTTTGTGCTCAAATCTGCCCAGAAAGTGGTTTTTAGGCAGATTTGAGTGTGTTTGTGTTGTTTTGAGTCTTTTGGTTTGTCTTAGTGTTTTAAAGCTTAGTTTTGCATTCTTTGAGTCTAAGTTAGTATTTCATATTGTTATTTTACGTTTTTGAGTCAAATCCAAGTGGTTAACAATCCCTCCTAATCCCCGGTCTAGAACGATCCCTACTTATACATATACTACAATTTGACGAAAAGAGGGTTTAATTTGTGTGCGTATAAAATCTCGCATCACTAGCTAAGGGGTTCATCTTCACATATGTTACACTTGCATAATAAAATGATTTCCAATTGCATTTCAATAAACCATGAAACTCAACACCCCGGGTTAACCGTGATGCACTAATTAACCTTCAAATCTTCCTAACGTTATTGAATTGGATGGGTTAGCGCATACAACAATTCAAAACATTCCCCACAAGTCCTCAACATGAATGCATAGAAGAGGTACAAGCAAGAATCATTACACTCTATGAAAATTATAAGTGTTGACGAGGCATTCGTTACTATGGAATACGCATGAAACTTATGCCAAGAATTTGTTTAACGCGATTGTTTATAAGCAACCTCCACTACTTGTGAATATAAGTTCGTAACTATTAGGTGAAACTCACTTATATTCTAGCGTCATATTCATGCATGAAAATTAAGTGTGCACTCTCAATGAACATACATAAATAAGTTATCAATCAAACAGTTAAACGAATTGAATCCACAACTTATGAAACGCAATTAGAAGTATTCAAATCAAAATGCAAGCATAAACATATATTCGAATCACCCCCTAACCAAGGGGGGTTTAGTTCCTCATGGTACAAAACAAAGAGAATCAAAGAAACACCTAAACATTCCAACAACTCAAACTTGAATTGTATGAACGTTTAGGCCCTCTTATCTTCCATTCCTCATTCGTACAAAACAAAGAGTATTGAAATTAAACATTGAAATCAAAGAAACACCTAAACATTCCAACAACTCAAACTTGAATTGTATGAACGTTTAGGCACTCTTCTCTTCCTCTTCGTTGTAGCACAAGGTCTAGGGATAGTTTGATGGTGTGAATGGTTTGGGGAGTGGTGGAAATGGAAGGATGGTGTTTGAATTGTAAGGGGGAGCACGGCACAAAGATGGTGTGATGGTCTACATTTCTGCAATGGATGAGTTTATGAATGGAATGGATGGACTTTGTGAAGGGCACGGCCCTAAGGGACCAATTTCTGTTGTGAAATGAATGTGCTTGAATGAGAATGAATGAATGAGTATTTATAGGTGAAATGGGGGGAACATGATAGCTAGGTTGCATGTGCTAATGCTTGTGTGTGCATGTGAAATCTGCCAAGATGCATGTGAATTAAAACTAGAGTGATGATGATGTATGCATGTGCAAAGGAAGTGGATTTTCTGCAAATGCAAGGTGAATGTGCATGGCTGAAAATGCATGTGAAAGCATGTGAATTAAATGGATGTGAGTGGAAATGTGGCTGCAATGATGAAGTGAATGCATGTGGAATGGATGCAAAGGGAATTAGGCTCGGCAATTGATGCGAAAATAGTTAAGCACACAAATTAACCCTCTTGTTGTCAAATTGTAGTAAGGATGCAAGTAGGGATCGTTCTAGACCGGGGATTAGGAGGGCTTGCTAAAACCTCTAAATTGACTCAAAAACGTAAAATAACAATATGAAACACTATACTAGACTCAAAGAATGCAAAACTAAACTTTAAAACATTAAAACAAACCAAAAGACTCAAACATCACCCAAAACACTCAAAACTGCCTTAAAATCACTTTCTGGGCAGTTTTGAGCACTTTGGTGAATTTGGACGAAATTGGGAAATAAGATTGAATCAAAACACTTTAAAACATAAACTAAACAGATTTTAAGCACCAAGGAACAAAAAAGTAAAGGGGGGTTTTGATTTGACGAAATTTGAATTAACAAAACAAGTTAATAAACTAGGCAGGTTGTATAAACAGATTTGAGAAATAAGATGATGGATGGATTAGTTAGAGGTCCATTCTCCACACATGATACATTTATATATATGAATCGATTCTCCAATTGTTTTTCATTAACTATGATGCTCAACACCCCAAGTTAACCGTGATGCACTAATTAACTCACAAATTTTCCTTATGTTATTGAATTGGATGATGCATGCGGCAATTCAAATCATTCTCCAATGGTTCTCAACATGAATGCATAGAAGAGATACAATGAGAGATCATTATGCTCTATGAAAATTATAAGTGTTGACGAGGCAATTGTAACTATGAATGCATGATACTTTTGCTAAGAATTCAATTAACGCGGTTGTGACTAGCAACCTTCACTACTCATGTTTATAAACTTGTGACGATTAGGTGAAACTCGTTTATAAACTAGCATCGAGTTTATGCATGAAGACTAAGTATGCATCCCTAATCAACATACAAAAACAAGTTTTTAATAAACATGATAATTGAATTACAATCACAACTTAACAAATCACAATTGGAAGAAATCAATTCATATTTCAAACATGTTCATGGCTTCAAACTTTCCCCTAACTAATTAGGGGTTTAGCCACTCATGATTACAACAAACTTAGAGAGTAATAACAAAGTAAATATTGAAAACAAGAATCGAAGTACACCTAAAAATTCCAACAACTCAATCTTGAATTGTATGAACGTTTAGGCCTCTTCTCCTCTAGTTGCTGCGGCACAAGGGGTTTTGGTGAGTTTTGGTGGTTATGGATGATGTAGAATGATGTGTTTAGGGTAGGGATGGATGTAGGGGAAGGCAAGGAGTGTTTTTGGGCAGAAAATATGAAGAATGGTGAAGTATGGTAGTGCTAGAGAGAGGGGAGGAATTTCTGGCGTGAATGAATGTGTATGAGAGATGGTTTTCTGAAATGGAAGAGTGTGTGTTTTGTGGCTGCAATGCATGCTTATTTATAGGTGAAATGGGGGGAACATGATGACTAGGAATTAGGTGGAAAGCTGAAATGGTGATGGGAGATGCATGTGGCTGAAATGCATGTGATTAAAGGGTGGGAATGCATGTGCTTTGACAGAAAATAAAAGGGAATGCTGGAAATCTGGAATGGGAACTCACGGCATGGTTGTTTTCTGGTGGTGAATGGGTTTATGTTTGAATGGTGCATGTGGGTTGATTATTTTAAAGGGAGTGCATGTGGATTAAAGGTTGGAATGAACATGAAATGCACGGTTTTGAGAAATGATTATGGATGCATGTGTTGAATGATTATGGGTGTATGTGGGTGGAAATGCATGTGGGAATGCATGTGATTTGGCTGAAATGAAAGGTAGTGGGAAGTGTATGTAAGCCACGGCAAGGAATGCATTTTCTGAATGAATGAAGGCAGGTTATGTGGAAGGGCTTGAACAAAGGTAGAAGCACGGCACAAAGGTGAATGGGTGATGTGTGAATGTGGTTGAATGATTAAAGTGTAAATGATTAATGAATGGTTCTTTGTTGATGGTGGAAATCTGAAATGATGAAGTGGAATGTGCATGTGGCTGCAATGGTAAAGGATGGGAGTGCATGTGCTTTGACAGCTAGGTTGCATGTGGAATGTGACTGTAATTGATGGAGTAATGCACGGCAAAAGGGGATTGTGGTGCAATGATGGTGTTTTGCACGGCAATGATGGGGAAAGAATGTGTGGATGCATGGTTGTGTTGGTGATGAATGTGAACTCTTTGTTCTTCATTTTCATTCCTTTGGTCTTCAATTTCGTCCATCTACTTGGCTTTAAGCATATGCAATCCATTCCAATCTCTAATTTGCTCCAAAAGGCTCCGAAAGGCATCATTTTGCATCCTTAGCCATATGAACCTATAAACACACGAAAATGACTTTAAACACTAAATTAAGTAAGAAAACACAACATAAATGCATAAGAACTAGCTAACTAAGGTGCATAAATATGCTCCTATCAAATTCCCCCACACTTAGCTTTTGCTAGTCCTCGAGCAAAACAAAGAAACAAAACATAACCTAAACCTTCCAACGTTCACCTCAGGGATTTCCAATGGTACATGACATGTTAAAAATCATCATCCCCACAGATTTGAGTCATCTTTACAATTGAGAACATACTTAATCATAGTCACCACTTACTAGTTCACAATTAATCGATTAAAAGAATGTTTTGAATGTAGTAACATGCCTTAGAGAATTTGCTCAAACCTTACAAGATATGCACTCAATTTTCACTCAGATTTTCTAACTACACACCCTATACTAGTTATATGTGAGAAGATTGATGTAAATATGAAAACGAATGCTCACATATACGTATAACAAAGAACGCAATTTATGGAGTTAATAAGCATGTTTAGAAATGATCTCATGAATGGAATGCTACTACTTAGATGCGAGAACCAAAGACCATATGCTCATACCAAATTCAAACTCCACAAATTGAAACACATAACACTCAAGAATGAAGTCAAGGGTTGTAACGGGGCTTGGGGTAGTGGTTAACAAAGAAAAGATAAGGAGAACAAGCGTTCTTCAAGCAATAGTAAGCAAAGTAGTGTACTTAAGACTTAGAATTCATTTAGATTGCAGAAATTAACTTTAAAACACAAGGGGAAGACTTAGACAACTCCTTAGGGCCGAATTCATTGTTTTGGACCCTTACTTCAACAAACAATACTTTGGAACTCTTTTTCATACTTTTCACGTTTTTTTTTTTTTTTTTTTTCTTTTCTTTCATGCCGTGCCTATGGCACACAAATTCTCACACAAGAACACTTTCCCCACAATTGTTTTCTGCCAACATAAATCAAAAGAAATTCAATTTGAATCATGCTTCACTAAGCTTTAAGAACAAGGGTGTGGATGGTCCTAATCTAGGCTAGGTGAGGATAATGTGGGTTAACTTAAACATAAAATGACATGGGATACACGGCAATATGGCTAAGGTGGTGGTCACTACACAACTTCATCATGAATCTGTGTTATGCAAATCAATAACATGCTTTGAATGAAATGGGCATGAGTTCTAGCATTTGGAACTAAATGATGAAACGCCTCTAAGTAGTAACCAAGCAAAGAATAATGAGATCATGCAACGACTTAGAAAACAAAAATGCACAGATTCTAACTCTCCAAATAAACGTTTAGGCTCAAGTCTCACAAGGTTGTAGCGTTAATTTGAGTTCCTTCCTTCAAGCATGTTACAAAAACTGATTTTTTTCTTTATGATTTCATGTGAAGTCATAAGTTATAACCACAACCAAGCATACACAAAGAGTAAATCAACTTTCATCTATGTTAATCACTCTCTTTAACAGCCATGTAATTACAAACCGAATCCTCATCATTGTGTTGGAAGGTACCCTAAAACAAAAACAAACACACAAAAACACTTTGTTAACAACTCTTTTTGGGTTTTTAAAACAAATTTTTCAAATTTTTATGTGATTTTCGGATTTTTACTTCAAAACACACTAAAACACACCAAAACTGCTTAAAAACACTTAAAAACAGCAAGGAACAAGTCTATAAGTAAAGGGTGATAAAATCCCATGAATTTGCATCAAAAACACTTAGTTACCCCCCCACACTTAAATCAAACATTGTCCTCAATGTTTCAAGCATAAAATCACACAAAACACAAAGAAACACACAAACAGCAAGTAAAACAACTAAATAGGCAGATTCGAAATAAACAACAAAGTGAAGGGTTTAGGAACGCAAATCTGGAATTGGAGTGATTCCTTGAGCTTCCTTTGTTGAATTGCATGGGTTGCCTCCCAAGTAGCGCTTTCTTTAACGTCTTGCAGCCGGACGAAGACACGTTCATGCTCCATTGGAGCCCACGGCATGGAGTGGGATCTCCTCCACGACATGCTCCACAAAGTTCTCATAGTATGGCTTCAATCTATGTCCGTTCACCTTGAACTCGTGGCCACTTTTTAAGCTTTGGACTTGGACTGCACCATGAGGAAAAACATTAGTAACAACAAGAGGTCCAATCCATTTAGAACGTAACTTACCAGGGAATAACCGAAGTCTTGAATCAAAAAGCAACACTTTCTGCCCCTTGGAGAACGTTTTGGTACGAAGCATCTTATCATGATAAGCCTTCGTCTTGTCCTTGTAGATGCGAGCATTCTCGTAAGCCTCGTTCCTAATCTCCTCAAGTTCATCTAATTGGAGCTTCCTATGAACTCCAGCAGCGTCTATGTCCAAATTGAAGGTTTTCACAGCCCAATGTGCCTTGTGCTCTAACTCAACGGGCAAATGACATGGCTTACCATATATAAGCCGAAAAGGTGACATGCCAAGGGGAGTTTTGTAAGCCGTACGATAGGCCCACAGTGCATCGTCCAAGCGCAAACTCCAATCTCTTCTTGAGGGTCCCACGGTTTTCTCTAGGACTTGTTTGATCTCCCTATTTGAAACCTCCGCTTGCCCATTGGTTTGAGGGTGATAAGGTGTGGAAACCTTATGAGTAACGTTGTACTTCTTGAGCAAAGCTTCAATGGTGCGGTTACGAAAGTGAGAACCCCCATCACTAATTAAAACTCGTGGCATCCCAAACCTAGCAAAAATATTAGATTTCACAAAATCTGCAACAACCTTAGAATCGTTAGTACGGGTGGCTTTGGCTTCCACCCATTTGGAAACATAATCGACAGCTAGCAAGATATAAGTGAAACCAAAAGATGGAGGGAAGGGGCCCATGAAATCAATACCCCAAACATCAAAAATTTCCACAAAAGAGAGAGATTGTTGCGGCATTTGGTCCTTAGGCCCTATGTTACCTGTTCTTTGACACTTATCGCATGTTACACAAAACATTTTAGCATCTTTAAAGAGATTAGGCCAATAAAATCCAGATTGTAACACCTTTAGGGCTGTCCTTTGGGTGCCAAAATGTCCCCCACATGCATAAGTATGGCAGAATGTAAGAATGGAATTAAATTCAGATTCGGGCACACATCTACGCACAATCTGATCTGGGCAGAATTTCCATAAATATGGATCATCCCAAACATAAAAACGTGCATCATGAACAAGTTTATCACGTTGGAACTTGTTTAGGGTACTAGGAACTTGCTTAGACACCAAGAAATTGACCAAATCGGCATACCAAGGGGTTCTTACCTCAATGGACAGAAGTTGCTCATCCGGAAATGTTTCTAAAATGGGGGTGGACTCTTCCTCACGCACCATTCTACTTAGGTGGTCAGCCACCACGTTTTCACACCCTTTCTTGTCTCGGATTTCAAGATCGAACTCTTGAAGTAGGAGCATCCAACGAATGAGTCTTGGCTTAGCCTCCTTTTTGGTGAGAAGATACTTCAAGGCTGCATGGTCAGTGAAAACAATTACTTTAGTACCAAGAAGATATGATCTAAACTTATCTAAAGCAAATACAACCGCCAAAAGTTCTTTTTCGGTTGTAGAATAATTCAATTGAGCATCATTTAAAGTGCGTGAAGCATAATAAATAACATGTGGCTGTTTATTTTTCCTTTGACCCAAAACAGCCCCAAGTGCATAATCCGATGCATCACACATCAATTCAAAGGGAATGGACCAATCCGGGGGAGTTATGATGGGTGCCGTGGTGAGTAAGTCCTTTAGATGCTTGAATGCCTTCTCACACGCCTCGTTGAACTCAAAAGACACATCCTTTTGGAGTAGGCGGCATAGGGGTTGTGCAATCTTGGAAAAGTCCTTGATAAATCGTCGATAGAATCCTGCATGGCCAAGAAAAGAACGGACCTCTCTAACCGACGTAGGAGAGGGTAAGTGACGTACAAGATCTATTTTAGACTTATCAACTTCAATTCCTTTTTCAGAGATGATATGACCCAAAACTATACCTTGTTTAACCATAAAATGACATTTTTCCCAATTCAAAACAAGGTTAGTTTCCATGCATCTTTTCAAGATTAAAGTGAGATTATGCAAACAAGCATCAAATGAGTCTCCAAACACACTAAAATCGTCCATAAATACTTCAATTATCTTTTCAACATAATCAGAGAAGATACTTACCATGCATCGTTGGAAAGTGGCCGGTGCATTGCATAAACCAAATGGCATACGACGATATGCAAAAGTACCAAATGGACAAGTAAAGGTGGTCTTTTCTTGATCATCCGGCGTTATGACAATTTGATTATAACCCGAATAACCATCAAGAAAGCAATAAAAAGAATGACCGGCTAACCTTTCAAGCATTTGATCAATGAATGGCAAAGGGAAGTGATCTTTCCTTGTTGCGGCATTTAGCTTTCTATAGTCAATGCACACTCTCCAACCGGTTTGAATGCGTGTAGGCACAAGTTCATCTTCTTCATTCTTCACCACAGTCACTCCGGATTTCTTTGGCACAACTTGAACCGGTGAAACCCAACGGCTATCCGAGATAGGATAGATCACCCCACAATCTAGAAGCTTGATAATCTCCTTTTTCACAACTTCCATCATTGGAGGGTTGAGCCGGCATTGAGCCTCTCTGGTTGGTTTAGCCCCCTCCTCTAAAAGTATGCGATGCATGCAAGTTGTAGGACTAATACCCTTTATGTCGGCCAAGGTCCATCCTATGGCCGTCTTGTGCTCTTTCAACACCCGAATCAATTTCTCCTCCTCCATTGCTGTGAGGGATAAGGAAACTATGACGGGCAACGTCTCATTGTCTCCCAAATAGACATACTTCAAATGATCCGGCAATGGTTTAAGCTCAAGAATGGGTGCCTGAATCACTGAAGGTAACAACTTGTTAGTCGAAACAGGAATTGGACTCGGTTTTGGAGGCTTACCAAAGTGTTGTGGCAATGACTCAAGTGCAGCAACCATCTCGGCCTCATCTTCACTTCTAGGCACGGCAAAACCAGATTTTTGCCCAATTCCTTGTGCAATTGTTGTTTCAAGTGTATCCCTCTCCAAAGAATCGAGAAATTCCTGCGCCAAATCATCAATTATATCAATAGAAAAGCAAGAATGATCGTCCTTAGGAAATTTAATACTTTCAGAAAGATTGAAATCAATGACTTCCTGATAGAAGCATATTTAGGCGACTTACTTAGCTTGTTTTCGTGCATTTATATTGTTAATTCATAGTTGTTTTAGTCGTTTAAGCCATTTTCGTGTGTTTTTAGGTTCATATGGCTAAGGAAGCAAAAAGATGCATTTTGGAGCAAAATTAGACTTGGAATGGATAGCTTATGTTTGGAGCAAAAGGAATGGACGAAATTGAAGGATTCCTAATCCATTGCAGCCACATGCATTCACATGCATAAATCAGCCACATGCATCTCCCATCACCATATCAGATTTCCATCATATTCACATGCATTCCATCCTTTAAAACATTGCACATGCACTCCCTTTAATTAATTAAGCCACATGCACTCCCATCCATTTCATCATTGCAGCCAACACATGCTTTCACATGCATTTTCAGATTGTCCCCTTGCACATGCAGCCACATATTCATTGCACATGCAATTCCAACCCACATGCATCCTTTAATCATTCAAACATGCAGCCACATTCCCTCCTAGCTGTCATGTTCCCCCCATTTCACCTATAAATAAGCATTCATTCTCATTCATTCTCATTGACTCTTCCATTTCAGAATGTAGACATCAAACACCCTTGCCGTGCTCTCCCTTACAATCCAAACACCATCCTTCCATTTCCACCACTCCCCAAACCACTCACACCATCAAACTATCCCTAGACCTTGTGCTACAACGAAGAGGAAGAGAAGAGTGCCTAAACGTTCATACAATTCAAGTTTGAGTTGTTGGAATGTTTAGGTGTTTCTTTGATTTCAACGTTTAATTTCAATACTCTTTGTTTTGTACGAATGAGGAATGGAAGATAAGAGGGCCTAAACGTTCATACAATTCAAGTTTGAGTTGTTGGAATGTTTAGGTGTTTCTTTGATTCTCTTTGTTTTGTACCATGAGGAACTAAACCCCCCTTGGTTAGGGGGTGATTCGAATATATGTTTATGCTTGCATTTTGATTTGAATACTTCTAATTGCGTTTCATAAGTTGTGGATTCAATTCGTTTAACTGTTTGATTGATAACTTATTTATGTATGTTCATTGAGAGTGCACACTTAATTTTCATGCATGAATATGACGCTAGAATATAAGTGAGTTTCACCTAATCGTTATGAACTTATATTCACAAGTAGTGGAGGTTGCTTATAAACAATCGCGTTAAATGAATTCTTGGCATAAGTTTCATGCAATCCATAGTAACGAATGCCTCGTCAACACTTATAATTTTCATAGAGCGTAATGATTCTTGCTTGTATCTCTTCTATGCATTCATGTTGAGGACTTGTGGGGAATGTTTTGAATTGTTGTATGCGCTAACCCATCCAATTCAATAACGTTAGGAAGATTTGAAGGTTAATTAGTGCATCACGGTTAACCCGGGGTGTTGAGTTTCATGGTTTATTGAAATGCAATTGGAAATCATTTTATTATGCAAGTATAACATGTATGGAGATGAACCCCTTAGCCATTCTATCATCCATTCATTCCATTCCATCAAATTCGTTTTACAAGCTGTTTAGTTTATTAACTTGTTTTGTTATTTCAATTTTCGTATAAATCTAAATCCCCCTTTACTTTAATGTCCAATTTAGTTAGAAATCAATTTAGTTTGTGCTTTTAAGTGTTTTGATTCATTTTATTTCCCAATTTCGTCCAAATTCACCAAAGTGATTTTAAGGCAGTTTTGAGTGTTTTGGGTGATGTTTGAGTCTTTTGGTTTGTTTTAATGTTTTAAGTGTTTAGTTTTACATTCTTTGAGTTAGTTTAGTGTTTTATATTGTGTTTTTACGTTCTTGAGTCAAGTTATTACTTAATTTCGTCCAACATTGGGTTTAAGGTCAGAAACTGCCTAGTTAGTGTTTTTAGGCAGTTTTGAGTCTTTTGAACTTGTTTGAGTCCTTTGAGTCTTTGTGAACATTTTTAACTTTGTTTTTACGTTTTTGAGTCAAATCCAAGTGGTTAACAATCCCTCCTAATCCCCGGTCTAGAACGATCCCTACTTATACTTATACTACAATTGACAAAAAGAGGGTTTAATTTGTGTGCGTATAAATCTCGCATCAAATTTTGGCGCCGTTGCCGGGGATTAGAAAATTTGCTAATCCCTTGGATTGTTTTATTTTCGTTTGTTTTTATTCCAGATTCTTAATCTTGTTTTGTTTCTTGTTATAGGTACTAGTTTATGACTCGGAATTCTCGTCCGATTCGTGAACATATCCTGGAGTGATTGGGTTCTTCGTCCGGCTGCAAGACGTAAAAGAAAGCGCTACTTGGGAGGCAACCCAATGCACTGAAAAAAAAAAAAAAAAAAAAGATACTAAACATGGAGAAAGATGGAGCATTCACAAAGGATGTTTGCGTGAAGCCCCACTACGAGGCGTCGAAGCGGAAGGCGTCGAAGCGGAAGGCATCGGAGCGGAAGGCATTGAAGCGGGAGGCATCGGAGCTAGAGCATTCCAGGCCTCAATACTTGGCCAAGCGCTCGATGATCCAGGAAAAAGGTGCCTCTGGAGGAAAGACGAAAACCTTTGACGGTCACTTTGAATCCGACCTTCAGACTCTTGCAGCTCATCCAGCTTCCTCTTCATGCCCGACGAATAGTTATTTGCAAGCACATGCAAACTTCTATTCTCGTACTTAAGCTGCTGGATCTCTTGCTTAAGACTTTCCACCTCTGCCATCAATGATTCAACCTGACGGGAGCGGGCAAGCAGGCGTTGGCCCATGTTGGACACAGAGCTCGCACACTAAACACTAAGTGCGAGGGACTCTTGAACGGCCAACTCATCGGACCGTCCTGACAGCAGCCTACTATCTTTTGGAGTGAGGAGGTTCCTAGCTACTATTGTAGCTGTTGTGGCGTCCTGCATCACGGAGTCTTCACATGTAAGAAGACCGTTAGAAGATAAGAAAGAAGGGCGCCATACGTTACCTTGACGCGGCGTGATGCGAGATTTATACGCACACAAATTAAACCCTCTTTTTGACAATTGTAGTATAAGTATAAGTAGGGATCGTTCTGGACCGGGGATTAGGAGGGATTGTTAATCACTTGGATTTGACTCAAAAACATAAAAACAAGTTAAAAACATTCACAAAGACTCAAAGGACTCAAAACAAGTTCAAAAGACTCAAAACTGCCTAAAAACACTAACTAGGCAGTTTCTGACCTTAAACCCAATGTTGGACGAATTTAAGATTATGGTTTGATTCAAACGTAAAAACACAATATAAAACACTATACTAGACTCAAAGAATGCAAAACTAAACTTTAAAACACTAAAACAAACCAAAAGACTCAAACATCACCCAAAACACTCAAAACAGCCTTAAAATCACTTTCTGGGCAGTTTTGAGCACTTTGGTGAATTTGGACGAATTTTGGGAAATAAATTGAATCAAAACACTTTAAAACATAAACTAAACAAAGTCTAAACACTAAAGAACAAGAAAGTAAAGGGGGGTTTTAAATTGACGAGAATTGAAATAACGAAACAAGTTAATAAACTAGGCCCTCTTATCTTCCTCTTCGTTGTAGCACAAGGTCTAAGGATAGTTTGATGGTGTGAATGGTTTGGGGAGTGGTTGGAGTGGCTGCAATGGAGGAGAAAAGTGCTTTGGTGGCTGCTGCAAGGGTGTGGAGAGGTTTTGACGAATTTCTGGAATATGGAAGAGTGAATGAAATGTGTATGAGAATTTCTGAATATGGGAATCAGTTTTGTGGCTGCAATGGGTGCTTATTTATAGGTGGAGAAAGGGGTGAATGTGCATGTGGCTGATTTGTGGTGCAATGATGAAAGGAAATGTGCATGTGGCTGATTTGTGGTGCAATGAGAATGCAATCTGAAATGGGAGAGCATGTGGATTAAAGGGGGAATGCATGTGGCTGCAATGGATGAATGATTATCAATGCATGTGCAATGTTTTGGGAGAAAATGGGAGTGCATGTCAATGATGGTGTTTGGTGCTGAAAATGAATGTGTTTGCATGTGAATTAAAGCTAGGGTGAATGATGATGAATGCATGTGGATTAAAGAGTGAATGGTGGCTGCAAAGTGAATGAATAATGAAATGGGAAAGCATGTGCAAGGTTTTGGTGTGAATGATTGAATGTGCATGTGGCTGCAATGGATTAGGAATCCTTCAATTTCGTCCATCCTCTTGGCTCCAAGCATATGATATCCATTCCAATCTCTAATTTGCTCCAAAAGGCTCCAAAAGGCATCCTTTTGCATACTTTGCCCTTAAAACCTGAAAACACACAAAAGAAGCATAAAGGACTAAAATAACTAAAGAAACATAACGTAAATGCACGAGAACAAGCCATTTAAGTCGCATGAATATGCTCCTATCAAATTCCCCCGCACTTAGCTTTTGCTAGTCCTCGAGCAAAACAAAACAAAAGAAACCAAAAACAAAACAAAACGAACAAAACACAACCTACACCTTCCAACAAACGTCTCAGGGATTTCCAATGCACATGACATGTTAAAAATCATTATTCCCACAGATTTTAGCCATCTTTATACTTAAGTACATTCTTACTCATAGTCACCACATACTAGTTCACAATTAAGCATTTAAAACCATGATTTGAATGTAGTAACATGCCTTAGAGAATTTGCTCAAATCCTTACAAGATATGCACTCGTTTTTCACACAGATTTTCTGACTACACACCCTACACTAGTTATATGTGAGAAGATTGATGTAAATATGAATTCTAACACTCACATATGTTATATCAAAGAAAGCATTTTCTGGATTTACGACAATGACATGAATATGATCTCATGAATGGAATGCTACTACTTAGGATGAGAACCAGTGATTCCATAAGCTCATATCAATTCCAAACTCCACATTATTGAACACATAACGATCAAGATAGAAGCATAAGGGTTGAAACGGGGCTAAAGGTGTTTGGCTAACAAAGAAGGGATATGGAAAACAAAGGTTCTTAAAGAAATAGCGAGCAAAGCATTTGAATTAACTTAGAATTCACTTTTGAATGAAAACTCAACTTTTGAACAACAAGGGGGAACAAGCTCTTTTTTTTTCTTTCTTTCTTTCTTTCTTTTCTTTTCTGTTTTTTTTCTTTTTCATATGTTTTTCAGAATTTTTTCTTTTCTTTTGACTCTCAAAACATACATAAACGCTTAAGAACAAAACATTCTCTCCCCCACACTCATTTTCTTTCATAATGTACTCAAAAGGAATTCATTTAAGTCATGCTCACTATCTTTTAAGAACAAGGGTGTGGACAGTCCTAAACTAGGCTAGGTTAGGATAATGTGGGTTAACAATGAATAAAGGCTAAACAAAGCTCAACGGGGTTAAAACTTACAACAAATACGAAAAATGGGAAGTAAGGCTATTTGGCTATGGTGGCAACTACACAACTTCATCTTGATATATGTTATGCAATTCAATGTCATGCTTTGAATGAAACGGATATAAGTTCTAGCATTTAGTTCTATCATGATACAATTGCATTCTAAGTAGCAACCAAGCAAGGAATAATGAGATCATGCAACAACTTTAGAAAACAAAGAATCACAGAAAATAACTCTCCAAAGAAAGTAATGGCTCGAGTCTCACAGGGATGTAGCGTTATTATGAGTTTCTTCCTTCAAGCATGTTACAAAAACGAATTTTTCTTTTATGATTGCATGTGAAGTCATATATTATAACCATAACCAAGCATATACCAAGAGTAAATCAAACTTTTCTCCATGTTTATAACTCTTTTTAACAGTCATGCAATTACAAACCAAATCCTTATCATTGTGTTGGAAGGTACCCTAAGACACAAACACACAAAAGCGACTCAAAACACTATTTTTAGGCTTTTCAAAACATGTTTTTCAAATTTTTATGTGATTTTCGGAGTTATAAAACAAAACACACTAAAAACACTCTAAAACAACTTAAAAACACCTTAAAACAGCAAGGAACAACATTTGAAGTTATGGGTGATAAAATCCCACGAATTTGCATTAACAACATTAGTTACCCCCCCACACTTAAATCAAACATTGCCCTCAATGTTTTAAGCATAGATTCACACAAAACATAAGTAAACACACAAAAAGCATTTAAACATACTAAACATGGCAGAATGTAATTAACAAAGAGAAGAGTTTAGGGACGCAAATCTGGTTATGGAGTGTAAATTCCCTCTTCTCCTTGGTGATTGCATTGAGGCTTTGATCTTTGTGATTCCACAGGCTTACTCTTGAACTGGTTTCCGCCCATCGTTGATTTTCCTTTGTGCTACTCTTGAACTGGGCAGCATGATTCTTTTGGCTCCTCCACTTGTTGATTTTCCTTTGTGCTACTGGGCTGGAGGATTCTTTTGGTCTTCCCCGAAGGTCTGAGCTTACCCCTTTGGTCTGTTTCTTTGTTCAATCTTTCCAATTCGTATTGAAAAGGGTTGGAGGATAACTCAGCCTATGTTTGTCTCCACATGCTTCAATGTATCATTTTCACTTGCCTTACTCGCTCCCCTTTGCAGAAGTGGTCCCTTCTCCGGAAGTGTATCAACCGTTGAAGATGACTACTCGAGAGCAACGCTAGGTAAGCAATCAGGAATAGATTCCAGGCAGTTGGCTCCAGATCGGAAGATTGACTCCAAGTGCCGGCTGATTGCTTCTTTTACTTTGCCATGCGAGTAAGAACAAGGACAAAGAAAAAGACAGGGAAAGAGCATGATATGAGATACTTTTGCTTTTGACCTTGATGATATGAGATACCTTTGCTTTTGAAGAAGCGGTGAATGAATCAGCACATGTATTTGTTGTGCTGTTTCCTCCTGGGTCATATGTACTCCAGGCATCTGGTATCATCTTTGGGGAAGAAGAAAGAATTGAGTCTTTCGAAAGGCTTTGCTGGGAGTGCGCCCTCAGAGGTGAGGGAGAGTTGGGCATTTTTCTTCAGGTTTGCCTTGCCATAAAAGACGAAGGTCGACATATATAGAGATAATATCAAGTGGTGGTACTGTTCTTTTACCCTTGTCGACAAATGTCTCTTCGATATCAGAACGACGCCTCTTCGATTTCTGAGCAGGCGCCCCTTCGATTTCTGAACGACGCCCCTTCTCTTTCTGAACGACACGTGGTAGTGCAGATGCGGCTCCTTTTGACAAAGCTGCACGCGTTTTCTGAAAAGCAGCGAAAGTGTCGCCGAACTTTGCGCTTGTCGGCTAAAGATGTGTAGTTACGGTGATGGCCTCCACGTGTTGTCTGAAAAGAAGAAATCTTTTGACAAAGTTGAACGCGTCTTCTGAAAAGCCGAGAAAGCGTTGCCTAAATTACGCCGGAAATTCCGGCTTTTTGAATCGGTGGACGCGTCGCTTTGGCTTTTTTATTGAGCTATCGATCACCACAACAAACACACTCTGAAGATTTCCCATTCTTGAAAATCGACTCCGGCCCTTTGAAATTTAACTCCATCCCTTCTCTTTGAACACTTTTGAAAAATGGCAAACTCATCGAACCTTAGATTGGAATTGAGCCTTAGCAGTGATACGGGCGCGCCGCGTCAAGGTAACGTATGGCGCCCTTCTTTTTTATCTTCTAACGGTCTTCTTACAGGTGAAGACTCCGTGATGCAGGACGCCACAACAGCTACAATAGTAGCTAAGAACCTCCTCACTCCAAAAGATAGTAGGCTGCTGTCAGGACGGTCCGATGAGTTGGCCGTTCAAGAGTCCCTCACACTTAGTGTTCAGTGTGCGAGTTCTGTGTCCAACATGGGCCAACGCCTGCTTGCTCGGTCCCGTCAGGTGGAATCATTGATGGCAGAGGTGGAAAGACTTAAGCAAGAGATCCAGCACCTTAAGTACGAGAATAGAAGTTTGCATGTGCTTGCAAATAACTATTCGTCGGGGATGAAGAGGAAGCTTGATGAGCTGCAAGAATCTGAGGGTCGAATTCACAGTGACCGTCAAAGGCTTGCGACTTATCTCCAGAGGCACCTTTTTCCTGGGTCATCCAGCGCTTGGCCAAGTATTGAGGCCTGGAATGCTCTAGCTCCGATGCCTCCCGCTCCGATGCCTTCCGCTTCGATGCCTTCCGTTCCGATGCCTTCTGCTCCTATGTCTTCTGCTCCTACGCCTTCCGCTTCAAGAGTAATGCCACGTAGTGGGGCTTCAAGCAAACAACCTCTGTGAAGGCTACATCTGCTTTATTTTATTTTTTTTCGCTTTTTTTTTCTTTTTTTATTTTTATTTTTTTATTTTTTTTATTCTGAATCAATCGGCATGGAATTTATCTTTGAATGGGCGGTGATACTTGAAATGATCCGGTAATGGTTTAAATTCAAGATTGGATGCCTGAATCATTAATAACATGTTAGTATAAAAGAAAATTGAAATTGGAGGAGGTGGCTTACTTATGTGCTCCGACATGAACTCAAGGATAAACACATCTTCTTTGAACATTTCAGGAACTTTGCCCTTGGACAGATTTGATGTGAGGATTGGTCCTTGTCTTGTGTCATAAAATTCAACTTCTTTGGGTTTGTTTGCCTCAAGAACGTCCTCTTTGATGAATTCATGATATTCCCTACTTTGCACCTTTGGAAGTGCTTCCAAGATGTCTTTTTCACTTTCTTCTTCCTTGGAATTCATGAACCTGCAAGGAATAGGGATATTAGGTGGAATGGGGTTAGAATTAATTAAATTTGGAACAACCTTACTTGAATTAGATGGCGTAGGAGCAATAGGTGCCTCCGGCAAAGGTGTTTCCACCCTTGCCGTGGGTTGGGTGTATTCCTCTTCCTCAAATTGCAACTCCTCATCCACTTCTAGGCTATGTTTAGACATTTTTAGGTCAGCTCCAACCTCCATAGCACTTACCAAAGTGATAGCATTATGGATTTCAAAATCTTCCTTCGAGTTTTCAATGGTTGAACTAGGGAGTTCGCCTTGGTCTCGAAACTGTCCTACGAACTCCGCGATCTGCCCAATTTGCTTTTCCAAGAGGTCCAACCTTTGTGGTGTCTGCATAGGCGTTGAATAGAACTCCTCATATGGCTGCCAATATTCTTCTTGTTGAGCCTCATTCTCTTGATTTTGTGAGCCCTGCACCAAACAAATTAATTCATTAAGCTTTTGATTATAATCTATTGACGAACTTGAATTTGGTTGGGCATATTGAATATGAGGTTGTGGTGGCTGCCAATATCCTTCTTCTTGAACATGTTGAGCTTCCCACCACATAGAGTTTGAATGATCACTCCAATCTGAATTGTAAGTATTGGAAAACACGTTATTCCTTGATTGAAGATCAAATATATCAACGTTTTGCATTTGGGACCGTTCCATGAGCTGTGACAAAAGAGAAGCATTATCAAGTGCCATGTTGTTCTTCTCTAGTACTTAAAATCAATCAAACAAAACACAAATCAAAAACTAAAACTAAAATACATAACAGAAACGAACAATCCAAGAGATTAGCAAATTTACTAATCCCCGGCAACGGTGCCAAAATTTGATGCGAGATTTATACGCACACAAATTAAACCCTCTTTTTGACAATTGTAGTATAAGTATAAGTAGGGATCGTTCTGGACCGGGGATTAGGAGGGATTGTTAATCACTTGGATTTGACTCAAAAACATAAAAACAAGTTAAAAACGTTCACAAAGACTCAAAGGACTCAAAACAAGTTCAAAAGACTCAAAACTGCCTAAAAACACTAACTAGGCAGTTTCTGACCTTAAACCCAATGTTGGACGAATTTAAGATTATGGTTTGATTCAAACGTAAAAACACAATATAAAACACTATACTAGACTCAAAGAATGCAAAACTAAACTTTAAAACACTAAAACAAACCAAAAGACTCAAACATCACCCAAAACACTCAAAACAGCCTTAAAATCACTTTCTGGGCAGTTTTGAGCACTTTGGTGAATTTGGACGAATTTTGGGAAATAAATTGAATCAAAACACTTTAAAACATAAACTAAACAAAGTCTAAACACTAAAGAACAAGAAAGTAAAGGGGGGTTTTAAATTGACGAGAATTGAAATAACGAAACAAGTTAATAAACTAGACAGAATGTAAAGATGAATTTGATGGAATTGAATGGATGGGAACCTAGCTAAGGGGTTCATCTCCATACATGTTATACTTGCATAATAAAATGATTTCCAATTGCATTTCAATAAACTATGATACTCAACACCCCAAGTTAACCGTGATGCACTAATTAACCTTCAAATCTTCCTAACGTTATTGAATTGGATGATGCATGCGACAATTCAAAACATTCCCCACAAGTCCTCAACATGAATGCATAGAAGAGGTACAAGCAAGAATCATTACGCTCTATGAAAATTATAAGTGTTGACGAGGCATTCGTTACTATGATTGCATGAAACTTATGCCAAGAATTTGTTTAACGCGATTGTTTATAAGCAACCTCCACTACTTGTGAATATAAGTTCGTAACTATTAGGTGAAACTCACTTATATTTGATGCGAGATTTATACGCACACAAATTAAACCCTCTTTTCGTCAAATTGTAGTATATGTATAAGTAGGGATCGTTCTGGACCGGGGATTAGGAGGGATTGTTAATCACTTGGATTTGACTCAAAAAAAACGTAAAAACACAAAATAAATGTATTTCTAACTAATCTAACACTTTAAAATAAATGGGGGATTGGTTTTGGACGAAATTAAACTAAAATAGAAACTTGGAAACAAAACAGATTGTACAAACGAAATTGATGGAATAGAATGAAGAAAAACTAGTTAGAGGGTTCCTTATCCACACATGAACATAAGCATATAATTTGACTCCCAGTTATGACTTCAACAAACGATGAATGACAATGCTCCAAGTTAATTAGGTCCGCTTAAATTAACCTTCAGATTTCCCTAGATTCATTGGATTGAATGGGATACGCATTACAACCAAATTATTCCTAATCAAAGTCTCTCACATGGAATACACATGATAGAGACATTCAACAAAGATCATTAAGTTCAACGGAAATCATAAACATTGACTAGGCATTCATAACTATGGAATACGCATGTTAATCCAGCCTAGGGTTTACTAAACACAATCGTGACTAGCGATTTTTACTACTCATGAATATAAGTTCATAACGATTAGGTGAAATTCCCTTATATCCTAGCATCAAGTCTTAGGCATGCAAATTAAGTGTCGACCCTCAACCCACATACATAAACAAGTTCTTAATCAAAACAGAAAAGTAACCCACATCTAAAGTTCATGAATTCATAACTGGAGTAAATCAAATCATAACCAACATATGTCCATGGCTTCAAATTCGCCTCTAACTAAAAAGAAATTAGTTTCACATGTTTAACATAATTGAATAACAAGTTAAATTAAACATGAAAACAGAAACAAGAAAAGAAAGAACAAATGGATGGAAAGTTAGCTACGGGGTTCATCTCCACATATGTTATACTTGCATAATAAAACGATTTCCAATTGCATTTCAACAAATCATTAATTCTCAACGCCCCGGGTCAATTAGGTCCGCTTAAATTAACCGTCAAGTTTTCCTTAAGTTAATGAATTGGATGGGTTAGCGCAACGCAATTCACAACATTCTCCAAAAGTCCTTTACGTGAAAAGCACAATAAAGATACAATCAAAGATCATTAAGCATCATGAAAACTTTAAGTGTTGACGAGGCATTCGTTACTATGGACTACGCATGAAACTTATGCCAAGAATTTATTTAACGCGATTGTTTATAAGCAACCTCCACTACTTGTGAATATAAGTTCGTAACTATTAGGTGAAACTCACTTATATTCTAGCGTCATATTGATGCATGAAAATTAAGCGCGCATTCTTAATAAACATTCATAAATAAGTTATCAGTCAAACGGTTAAACAAATTGAACCACAACTTATGAAACGCAATTAGAATTAATCAAATCAAAATGCAAGCATAAACATATATTTCGAATCACCCCCTAGCTAAAGGGGGTTTAGTTTATTATAACTTTGAAATCAAAGAAATACCTAAACATTCCAACAACTCAAACTTGAATTGTATGAACGTTTAGGCACTCTTCTCTTCCATTCCTCATACGTACAAACAAAGAGAATTGAATTTAAACATTGAAATCAAAGAAACACCTAAACATTCCAACAACTCAAACTTGAATTGTATGAACGTTTAGGCACTCTTCTCTTCCTTGTTGTTGTAGCACAAGGTCTAAGGATAGTTTGATGGTGTGAATGGTTTGGGGAGTGGTGTTTGGATTAATAGGGAAATAGAAAAATGGTGTTTGGATTACAAGGGAACTCACGGCAAAGAGAAGGAATGGAAGTGTTTGTGGTGTGTTGTGTATGAAATGAGATGTCCATGAATGAATGAATGCAAGGGTATTTATAGGAGTAGTGGAGGGAACATATGGCTATGTCATTTGTAGGTGAAGTAAGTGTGTGAGGTTGGTGAAGTAAGTGGAGGTTGTAGGTGAAGTAGGTGGATGTTGTAGGTGAAGTAGGTGGATGTTGTAGGTGAAGTATGTAGATGATTATGAGTGATAAGTGATAAGTGTATGATATGTTAAGTGATAAGTGAATGATTATGATAAGTGATAAATGAATGTATGATATGATAAGTGGTGAATGATATGTGGTGAATGATAAGTGGTAAGTGATATGTGATAAGTGATATGTGGTGTGTGATAAGTGATATGTGATAAGTGATTGAGTGTATGATATGATAAGTGGTGAATGATATGTGATAAGTGATATGTGGTGTATGATATGTGATAGTGTGGAATGTTGGAATGTTATGCACGGCTAAGGATAAAGGAAAGGTTTAAATGTCCTAAAACTAAAGGGAACAAGGTTCCAACACTTTGGTCTTTAATTAGGTCTTCAATTTCGTCCAACACTTTGGCTTCAAGCATAAGCTATCCGTCCTTAGCCCAAAAGTGCTCCAAAAGTCTCCAAAATGCATCTTTTTGCTCCTTTAGCCCTTTGGACCTACAAACACACGAAAATAGCTTAAAGTACTAAAATAACTAAAGAAACATAACGTAAATGCACGAGAACAAGCTATTTAAGTCGCATGAATATGCTCCTATCAATATTCTAGCGTCATATTCATGCATGAAAATTAAGCGTGCATTCTCAATAAACATACATAAATAAGTTATCAATCAAACAGTTAAATAAATTGAATCCACAACTTATGAAACGCAATTAGAAGTAATCAAATCAAAATGCAAGCATAAACATATATTTCGAATCCCCCCCTAGCCAAGGGGGGTTTAGTTGAATTTAAACATTGGAATCAAAGAAACACCTAAACATTCCAACAACTCAAACTTGAATTGTATGAACGTTTAGGCCCTCTTCTCTTCCATTCCTCATTCGTACAAAACAAAGAGTATTGAAATTAAACATTGAAATCAAAGAAACACCTAAACATTCCAACAACTCAAACTTGAATTGTATGAACGTTTAGGCCCTCTTATCTTCCTCTTCGTTGTAGCACAAGGTCTAAGGATAGTTTGATGGTGTGAATGGTTTGGGGAGTGGTTGGAGTGGCTGCAATGGAGGAGAAAAGTGCTTTGGTGGCTGCTGCAAGGGTGTGGAGAGGTTTTGACGAATTTCTGGAATATGGAAGAGTGAATGAAATGTGTATGAGAATTTCTGAATATGGGAATCAGTTTTGTGGCTGCAATGGGTGCTTATTTATAGGTGGAGAAAGGGGTGAATGTGCATGTGGCTGATTTGTGGTGCAATGATGAAAGGAAATGTGCATGTGGCTGATTTGTGGTGCAATGAGAATGCAATCTGAAATGGGAGAGCATGTGGATTAAAGGGGGAATGCATGTGGCTGCAATGGATGAATGATTATCAATGCATGTGCAATGTTTTGGGAGAAAATGGGAGTGCATGTCAATGATGGTGTTTGGTGCTGAAAATGAATGTGTTTGCATGTGAATTAAAGCTAGGGTGAATGATGATGAATGCATGTGGATTAAAGAGTGAATGGTGGCTGCAAAGTGAATGAATAATGAAATGGGAAAGCATGTGCAAGGTTTTGGTGTGAATGATTGAATGTGCATGTGGCTGCAATGGATTAGGAATCCTTCAATTTCGTCCATCCTCTTGGCTCCAAGCATATGATATCCATTCCAATCTCTAATTTGCTCCAAAAGGCTCCAAAAGGCATCCTTTTGCATACTTTGCCCTTAAAACCTGAAAACACACAAAAGAAGCATAAAGGACTAAAATAACTAAAGAAACATAACGTAAATGCACGAGAACAAGCCATTTAAGTCGCATGAATATGCTCCTATCACGGCGCGCCCGTATCACTGCTAAGGCTCAATTCCAAGCTAAGGTTCGATGAGTTTGCCATTTTTCAAAGGTGTTCAAAGATAAGGGTTGATGGAGTAAATTTTCAAAGGGTCGGAGTCGATTTTCAAGAATGGGAATTCTTCAGAGTGTGTTTGTTGTGGTGATCGATAGCTCTATAAGAAGCCAAGGCGACGCGTCCACCAATTCAAAAAAACCGGAATTTCCGGCGTAATTTAGGCGACGCGTTCTCGGCTTTTCAGAAAACGCGTTCAACTTTGTCAAAAGATTTCTGACAAAGCTGAAAACACGTGGAGGCCATCATCGCAACTACACGTCTTTAGCCGACAAGCGCAAAGTTCGGCGACGCTTTCTCTGCTTTTCAGAAAACGCGTGCAGCTTTGTCAAAAGGAGCCGCATCTGCACTACCACGTGTCGTTCAGAAAGAGAAGGGGCGTCGTTCAGAAATCGAAGGGGCGCCTGCTCAGAAATCGAGGAGGCATCGTTCTGATATCGAAGAGACATTTGTCGACAAGGGTAAAAGAACAGTACCACCACCTGATATTATCTCTATATATGTCGACTTTCGTCTTTTATGGCAAGGCAAACCTGAAGAAAATGCCCAACTCTCCCTCACCTCTGAGGGCGCACTCCCAGCAAAGCCTTTTGAAATACTCAATTTTTTCTTCTTCCCCAAAGATGATACCAGATGCCTGGAGTACAGATGACCCAGGAGGAAACGGCGGATTGATGTGTGCTGATTCATTCACCGCTTCTTCAAAAGCAAAGGTATCTCATATCATCAAGGTCAAAAGCAAAAGTATCTCATATCATGCTCTTTCCCTGTCTTTTTCTTTGTCCTTGTTCTTACTCGCATGGCAAAGTAAAAGAAGCAATCAGCCGGCACTTGGAGTCAGTCTTCCGATCTGGAGCCAACTGCCTGGAATCTATTCCTGATTGCTTACCTAGCGTTGCTCTCGAGTAGTCTTCTTCAACGGTTGATACATTTCCGGAGAAGGGACCACTTCTGCAAAGGGGAGCGAGTAAGGCAAGTGGAAATGATACATTGAAGCATGTGGAGACAAACATAGGCTGAGTTATCCTCCAACCCTTTTCAATACGAATTGGAAAGATTGAACAAAGAAACAGACCAAAGGGGTAAGCTCAGACCTTCGGGGAAGACCAAAAGAATCCTCCAGCCCAGTAGCACAAAGGAAAATCAACAAGTGGAGGAGACCAAAAGAATCATGCAGCCCAGTTCAAGAGTATGCCTGTGGAATCACCAAGATCAAAGCCTCAATGCAATTACCAAGGAGAAGAGGGAATTTACACTCCATAACCAGATTTGCGTCCCTAAACTCTTCTCTTTGTTAATTACATTCTGCCATGTTTAGTATGTTTAAATTGCTTTTTGTGTGTTTACTTATGCTTTGTATGAATCTATGCTTAAAACATTGAGGACAATGTTTGATTTAAGTGTGGGGGGGTAACTAATGTTGTTAATGCAAATTCGTGGGATTTTATCACCCATAACTTCAAATGTTGTTCCTTGCTATTTTAAGGTGTTTTTAAGTTGTTTTAGAGTGTTTTTAGTGTGTTTTGTTTTATAACTCCGAAAATCACATAAAAATTTGAAAAACATGTTTTGAAAAGCCAAAAAAGAGTGTTGTGAGTCGTTTTTGTGTGTTTGTGTCTTAGGGTACCTTCCAACACAATGATAAGGATTTGGTTTGTAATTGCATGACTGTTAAAAAGAGTTATAAACATGGAGAAAAGTTTGATTTACTCTTGGTATATGCTTGGTTATGGTTATAATATATGACTTCACATGCAATCCTAAAAGAAAAATTCGTTTTTGTAACATGCTTGAAGGAAGAAACTCATAATAACGCTACATCCCTGTGAGACTCGAGCCATTACTTTCTTTGGAGAGTTATTTTCTGTGATTCTTTGTTTTCTAAAGTTGTTGCATGATCTCATTATTCCTTGCTTGGTTGCTACTTAGAATGCAATTGTATCATGATAGAACTAAATGCTAGAACTTATATCCGTTTCATTCAAAGCATGACATTGAATTGCATAACATATATCAAGATGAAGTTGTGTAGTTGCCACCATAGCCAAATAACCTTACTTCCCATATTTCGTATATATTAGTTTTAACCCTGTTGAGCCTCGTTTAGCCTATTTTCTTTGCTAACCACATCACCCCTTACCTAGCCTAGAGTAGGACTTTCCTATACCCTTGTTCTTGAAGTATAGTGAGCATGACTTAATTGAATTCCTTTTGAGTTACATTTTGCAAGAAAATGAGTGTGGGGGAGGGAAAGTTTGTTCTTAAGTTTGTATGTTTTGAGAGTCAAAAGAAAAGAAAAAAATTGTGAAAAACATATGAGAAAGAAAAACAGAAAAGAAAAGAAAGAAAGAAAGAAAGAAAACAAAAAAAGAGCTTGTTCTCCCTTTTTGTTCAAAAGTTGAGTTTTCATTCAAAAGTGAATTCTAAGATGATTCAAATGCTTTGCTCGCTATTTCTTTAAGAACCTTTGTTTTCCATATCCCTTCTTTGTTAGCCACACACCCCAAGCCCCATTACAACCCGTGACTTCTATCTTGATCGTTATGTGTTCAATAATGTGGAGTTTGGAATTGATATGAGCTATGGAATCACTGGTTCTCGTTCTAAGTAGTAGCATTCCATTCATGAGATCATACCTAAACATGCTTATTAACTCCAGAAATTGCTCTCTTTATGATACATATATGTGAGTGTTCGTTTTCATGTTTACATCAATCTTCTCACATATAACTAGTGTAGGGTGTGCAGTCAGAAAATCTGTGTGAAAATAGAGTGCATTCTAGTAAGGAATTGAGGAAATTCTCGAAGGCATGTTACTACATTCGAAATGTGTTTTAAATGCTTAATTGTGAACTAGTATGTGGTGACTATGATTAACAATGTACTTAAGTGTAAAGATGGCTAAAATCAATGGGAATGATGATTTTTAACTTGTCATGTGCATTGGAAATCTCTGAGACGTTTGTTGGAAGGTGTAGGTTGTGTTTTGTTCATTTTGTTTTGTTTTTTTGGTTTCATTTGTTTTGTTTTGCTCGAGGACTAGCAAAAGCTAAGTGTGGGGGAATTTGATAGAAGCATATTTAGGCGACTTACTTAGCTTGTTTTCGTGCATTTATATTGTTAATTCATAGTTGTTTTAGTCGTTTAAGCCATTTTCGTGTGTTTTTAGGTTCATATGGCTAAGGAAGCAAAAAGATGCATTTTGGAGCAAAATTAGACTTGGAATGGATAGCTTATGTTTGGAGCAAAAGGAATGGACGAAATTGAAGGATTCCTAATCCATTGCAGCCACATGCATTCACATGCATAAATCAGCCACATGCATCTCCCATCACCATATCAGATTTCCATCATATTCACATGCATTCCATCCTTTAAAACATTGCACATGCACTCCCTTTAATTAATTAAGCCACATGCACTCCCATCCATTTCATCATTGCAGCCAACACATGCTTTCACATGCATTTTCAGATTGTCCCCTTGCACATGCAGCCACATATTCATTGCACATGCAATTCCAACCCACATGCATCCTTTAATCATTCAAACATGCAGCCACATTCCCTCCTAGCTGTCATGTTCCCCCCATTTCACCTATAAATAAGCATTCATTCTCATTCATTCTCATTGACTCTTCCATTTCAGAATGTAGACATCAAACACCCTTGCCGTGCTCTCCCTTACAATCCAAACACCATCCTTCCATTTCCACCACTCCCCAAACCACTCACACCATCAAACTATCCCTAGACCTTGTGCTACAACGAAGAGGAAGAGAAGAGTGCCTAAACGTTCATACAATTCAAGTTTGAGTTGTTGGAATGTTTAGGTGTTTCTTTGATTTCAACGTTTAATTTCAATACTCTTTGTTTTGTACGAATGAGGAATGGAAGATAAGAGGGCCTAAACGTTCATACAATTCAAGTTTGAGTTGTTGGAATGTTTAGGTGTTTCTTTGATTCTCTTTGTTTTGTACCATGAGGAACTAAAGCCCCCTTGGTTAGGGGGTGATTCGAATATATGTTTATGCTTGCATTTTGATTTGAATACTTCTAATTGCGTTTCATAAGTTGTGGATTCAATTCGTTTAACTGTTTGATTGATAACTTATTTATGTATGTTCATTGAGAGTGCACACTTAATTTTCATGCATGAATATGACGCTAGAATATAAGTGAGTTTCACCTAATCGTTATGAACTTATATTCACAAGTAGTGGAGGTTGCTTATAAACAATCGCGTTAAATGAATTCTTGGCATAAGTTTCATGCAATCCATAGTAACGAATGCCTCGTCAACACTTATAATTTTCATAGAGCGTAATGATTCTTGCTTGTATCTCTTCTATGCATTCATGTTGAGGACTTGTGGGGAATGTTTTGAATTGTTGTATGCGCTAACCCATCCAATTCAATAACGTTAGGAAGATTTGAAGGTTAATTAGTGCATCACGGTTAACCCGGGGTGTTGAGTTTCATGGTTTATTGAAATGCAATTGGAAATCATTTTATTATGCAAGTATAACATGTATGGAGATGAACCCCTTAGCCATTCTATCATCCATTCATTCCATTCCATCAAATTCGTTTTACAAGCTGTTTAGTTTATTAACTTGTTTTGTTATTTCAATTTTCGTATAAATCTAAATCCCCCTTTACTTTAATGTCCAATTTAGTTAGAAATCAATTTAGTTTGTGCTTTTAAGTGTTTTGATTCATTTTATTTCCCAATTTCGTCCAAATTCACCAAAGTGCTCAAAACTGCCCAGAAAGTGATTTTAAGGCAGTTTTGAGTGTTTTGGGTGATGTTTGAGTCTTTTGGTTTGTTTTAATGTTTTAAGTGTTTAGTTTTACATTCTTTGAGTTAGTTTAGTGTTTTATATTGTGTTTTTACGTTCTTGAGTCAAGTTATTACTTAATTTCGTCCAACATTGGGTTTAAGGTCAGAAACTGCCTAGTTAGTGTTTTTAGGCAGTTTTGAGTCTTTTGAACTTGTTTGAGTCCTTTGAGTCTTTGTGAACATTTTTAACTTTGTTTTTACGTTTTTGAGTCAAATCCAAGTGGTTAACAATCCCTCCTAATCCCCGGTCTAGAACGATCCCTACTTATACTTATACTACAATTGACAAAAAGAGGGTTTAATTTGTGTGCGTATAAATCTCGCATCACTTCCCCATCAAATTCCATCGTTAAAGTTCCTTTAAACACATCTATCTTGGTGCGGGCTGTTTTCATGAAGGGCCTCCCTAATAGAATTGGTAATGGGGTGGAATGGGGTGAATCCTCCATGTTAAGCACGTAGAAATCCGCTGGAAAAATCAAGTTATCAACCTGTACCAAAACATCTTCCAAAACACCCTTTGGATATGCATTAGAACGATCGGCTAATTGAATTATCACACCATCATTTTTAAGCTCACCTAAGTTCATAGATGCATAAATAGAGTATGGCATAACATTAATCGAAGCCCCTAAGTCTAACATGCATTGTTCAAACTTAGTATTACCAATAACGCACGGAATTGTAAAACTACCCGGATCTTTGCATTTAAGGGGTAATTTCCTTTGTAACACAGCAGAGACATTTGCACTTACCTGGACCACCTCCTTGTTTGAAATCCTCTTCCTCGTTGTGCAAAGCTCTTTTAAGAACTTGGCATACTTAGGGACTTGCTTGATTGCATCAAGGAGCGGAATGTTGACTTGAACTTTCCTAAAGGTTTCCAAAATGTCCTTTTCACTCTCCTCTTTTTTTGATTGCCTAAACCTGCTAGGAAAGGGCACGTTTAGTGGAATAGAACTTGACAAAGTCGAATTTGGACTTACCTTAGGCATATTGGACGGTTTTGGCACAATAGGGGGCTGCGGCAAAGATTCTTTCACCCTTGCCGTGGCTTTTATTCCTTGTTCCTCCTCTTCTTGCAGCAACACGTCCTCTTCTTGACTTGTTTTGGACGTGCTTGGGGTCGTTTCGACCTCCTTACCACTTCTCAACATGATTGCTTTGGCAGATTCGAATCCTCCCCTTGGATTGACAATGGTTGAGCTAGGGAGCTTGCCTTTGTCTCGGAATTGTCCTACAAACTCCGCAATCTGCCCAATTTGTTTCTCCAAGTGATCCACCCTTTTGTCTTGGTTTTGCATGGCTTTGGTTTGATCCTCTTGCCCCTGAGACAAATTGGTAAGTAATTTAAGAAGTGTTTCATTTCCCAACGACGTACCTTGATTGTTTTGGGCAGGTTGTGCTTGGTTTGGATTGGGGCCGAATGGCTTGGTGTAGAACCCCGGGGGTTGTTGTCTAAAGCCTCCTTGTTGTTGAGGTTGTTGAGGTTCCTTCCACTTGAAGTTTGGATGGTCTCTCCAACCCGGATTGTATGTGTTGAAATATGGATCATTCCTTGGTTGATTGTGGCTCGGAAATCCAATGGCATTTGCACTCTCCCATCCCCCATTCTCAATCAATTGTGGGCATTTTTCCGAAGGGTGTCCTTGGATAGAATATACACCACATACAATCGGTCCTTGTATCTTCATTCCTTCGGCCATCTGAGACACAATAGAAGTAAGATTAGCTATCTGAGATTGAATATCGGATTGAGAACTTACCTCATTCAAGTGTTGCCGTGGGGGGTCCCTTTGCCCAAGTCCTTCATATTGTTGTTCATTTAGAGCACGGTTTGCGATTAGGGTCTTGGCTGCCATAGGAGTTTTGTCTACCAATGCACCTCCCGCCGAAGCATCGAGCATTTGCCTTTCAATGGGAAGAAGGCCCTCATAGAAATATTGAAGGAGAAGCTCCTCCTTCATTTGATGTTGAGGACATGATGCAACAAGGGCTTTAAAACGCTCGTAGTATGCCGGAAAAGATTCTCCTTGACTTTGTTGGATTCCGCTAATTTTCTTCCTCAAGAGAATGACTCTTGAAGTAGGGAAGAACTTCTCCAAGAACGCTCTCTTCATGCTCTCCCAAGAAGTAACAGTCCCGGGTGCCAATTCATAAAGCCAATCCTTAACTTTTTCCACAAGAGAGAATGGAAAAGCTTTCATCATTAGAATGTTCCCATCGACATTTATGGGTGTCATGCTCGAACAAACAACCTCGAACTCCTTGAGATGCTTGTTGGGATCTTCCATGGAAAGCCCATGGTATTTCGGAATGTGGTGCAACAAGCTTGACTTCAACTCGAATTCATCGGTCTTGCCTTGGGCAGCCGCGGGGTATTGAATGCATAATGGTGCGGCATTGGCCAACCCCGAGGCCGAAAGCTCTTTAATGGTCCGATTGTCTGCTGCCATAACTTCTTCTTCCACACTTTCAAACTCAGATTCGGCCTCTGAACTTGAACTAGGTTCACTAGGTTCGGGATGCCTCCTCTTTCTTCTCAAATCACGTTCAAAATCGTCGTTAAAGTCCAAGATATGTGCATGCACAGTTTGAGAACTCCGCGTCATGCACTAGTACCTAAACCAAGAAAACAAAACAAAATAAGAAAACTAGGTAAATTACACTAAAAACATACGGCAAAAACACAAGGGATTAGCAATTTTGCTAATCCCCGGCAACGGCGCCAAAATTTGATGCGAAAATAGTTAAGCACACAAATTAACCCTCTTGTTGTCAAATTGTAGTAAGGATGCAAGTAGGGATCGTTCTAGACCGGGGATTAGGAGGGCTTGCTAAAACCTCTAAATTGACTCAAAAACGTAAAATAACAATATGAAACACTATACTAGACTCAAAGAATGCAAAACTAAACTTTAAAACATTAAAACAAACCAAAAGACTCAAACATCACCCAAAACACTCAAAACTGCCTTAAAATCACTTTCTGGGCAGTTTTGAGCACTTTGGTGAATTTGGACGAAATTGGGAAATAAGATTGAATCAAAACACTTTAAAACATAAACTAAACAGATTTTAAGCACCAAGGAACAAGAAAGTCAAGGGGGGTTTTGATTTGACGAAATTTGAATTAACAAAACAAGTTAATAAACTAGGCAGGTTGTATAAACAGATTTGAGAAATAAGATGATGGATGGATTAGTTAGAGGTCCATTCTCCACACATGATACATTTATATATATGAATCGATTCTCCAATTGTTTTTCATTAACTATGATGCTCAACACCCCAAGTTAACCGTGATGCACTAATTAACTCTCAAATTTTCCTTATGTTATTGAATTGGATGATGCATGCGACAATTCAAATCATTCTCCAATGGTTCTCAACATGAATGCATAGAAGAGATACAATGAGAGATCATTATGCTCAATGAAAATTATAAGTGTTGACGAGGCAATTGTAACTATGAATGCATGATACTTTTGCTAAGAATTCAATTAACGCGGTTGTGACTAGCAACCTTCACTACTCATGTTTATAAACTTGTGACGATTAGGTGAAACTCGTTTATAAACTAGCATCGAGTTTATGCATGAAGACTAAGTATGCATCCCTAATCAACATACAAAAACAAGTTTTTAATAAACATGATAATTGAATTACAATCACAACTTAACAAATCACAATTGGAAGAAATCAATTCATATTTCAAACATGTTCATGGCTTCAAACTTTCCCCTAACTAATTAGGGGTTTAGCCACTCATGATTACAACAAACTTAGAGAGTAATAACAAAGTAAATATTGAAAACAAGAATCGAAGTACACCTAAAAATTCCAACAACTCAATCTTGAATTGTATGAACGTTTAGGCCTCTTCTCCTCTAGTTGCTGCGGCACAAGGGGTTTTGGTGAGTTTTGGTGGTTATGGATGATGTAGAATGATGTGTTTAGGGTAGGGATGGATGTAGGGGAAGGCAAGGAGTGTTTTTGGGCAGAAAATATGAAGAATGGTGAAGTATGGTAGTGCTAGAGAGAGGGGAGGAATTTCTGGCGTGAATGAATGTGTATGAGAGATGGTTTTCTGAAATGGAAGAGTGTGTGTTTTGTGGCTGCAATGCATGCTTATTTATAGGTGAAATGGGGGGAACATGATGACTAGGAATTAGGTGGAAAGCTGAAATGGTGATGGGAGATGCATGTGGCTGAAATGCATGTGATTAAAGGGTGGGAATGCATGTGCTTTGACAGAAAATAAAAGGGAATGCTGGAAATCTGGAATGGGAACTCACGGCATGGTTGTTTTCTGGTGGTGAATGGGTTTATGTTTGAATGGTGCATGTGGGTTGATTATTTTAAAGGGAGTGCATGTGGATTAAAGGTTGGAATGAACATGAAATGCACGGTTTTGAGAAATGATTATGGATGCATGTGTTGAATGATTATGGGTGTATGTGGGTGGAAATGCATGTGGGAATGCATGTGATTTGGCTGAAATGAAAGGTAGTGGGAAGTGTATGTAAGCCACGGCAAGGAATGTATTTTCTGAATGAATGAAGGCAGGTTATGTGGAAGGGCTTGAACAAAGGTAGAAGCACGGCACAAAGGTGAATGGGTGATGTGTGAATGTGGTTGAATGATTAAAGTGTAAATGATTAATGAATGGTTCTTTGTTGATGGTGGAAATCTGAAATGATGAAGTGGAATGTGCATGTGGCTGCAATGGTAAAGGATGGGAGTGCATGTGCTTTGACAGCTAGGTTGCATGTGGAATGTGACTGTAATTGATGGAGTAATGCACGGCAAAAGGGGATTGTGGTGCAATGATGGTGTTTTGCACGGCAATGATGGGGAAAGAATGTGTGGATGCATGGTTGTGTTGGTGATGAATGTGAACTCTTTGTTCTTCATTTTCATTCCTTTGGTCTTCAATTTCGTCCATCTACTTGGCTTTAAGCATATGCAATCCATTCCAATCTCTAATTTGCTCCAAAAGGCTCCGAAAGGCATCATTTTGCATCCTTAGCCATATGAACCTATAAACACACGAAAATGACTTTAAACACTAAATTAAGTAAGAAAACACAACATAAATGCATAAGAACTAGCTAACTAAGGTGCATAAATATGCTCCTATCAAATTCCCCCACACTTAGCTTTTGCTAGTCCTCGAGCAAAACAAAGAAACAAAACATAACCTAAACCTTCCAACGTTCACCTCAGGGATTTCCAATGGTACATGACATGTTAAAAATCATCATCCCCACAGATTTGAGTCATCTTTACAATTGAGAACATACTTAATCATAGTCACCACTTACTAGTTCACAATTAATCGATTAAAAGAATGTTTTGAATGTAGTAACATGCCTTAGAGAATTTGCTCAAACCTTACAAGATATGCACTCAATTTTCACTCAGATTTTCTAACTACACACCCTATACTAGTTATATGTGAGAAGATTGATGTAAATATGAAAACGAATGCTCACATATACGTATAACAAAGAACGCAATTTATGGAGTTAATAAGCATGTTTAGAAATGATCTCATGAATGGAATGCTACTACTTAGATGCGAGAACCAAAGACCATATGCTCATACCAAATTCAAACTCCACAAATTGAAACACATAACACTCAAGAATGAAGTCAAGGGTTGTAACGGGGCTTGGGGTAGTGGTTAACAAAGAAAAGATAAGGAGAACAAGCGTTCTTCAAGCAATAGTAAGCAAAGTAGTGTACTTAAGACTTAGAATTCATTTAGATTGCAGAAATTAACTTTAAAACACAAGGGGAAGACTTAGACAACTCCTTAGGGCCGAATTCATTGTTTTGGACCCTTACTTCAACAAACAATACTTTGGAACTCTTTTTCATACTTTTCACGTTTTTTTTTTTTTTTTTTTTCTTTTCTTTCATGCCGTGCCTATGGCACACAAATTCTCACACAAGAACACTTTCCCCACAATTGTTTTCTGCCAACATAAATCAAAAGAAATTCAATTTGAATCATGCTTCACTAAGCTTTAAGAACAAGGGTGTGGATGGTCCTAATCTAGGCTAGGTGAGGATAATGTGGGTTAACTTAAACATAAAATGACATGGGATACACGGCAATATGGCTAAGGTGGTGGTCACTACACAACTTCATCATGAATCTGTGTTATGCAAATCAATAACATGCTTTGAATGAAATGGGCATGAGTTCTAGCATTTGGAACTAAATGATGAAACGCCTCTAAGTAGTAACCAAGCAAAGAATAATGAGATCATGCAACGACTTAGAAAACAAAAATGCACAGATTCTAACTCTCCAAATAAACGTTTAGGCTCAAGTCTCACAAGGTTGTAGCGTTAATTTGAGTTCCTTCCTTCAAGCATGTTACAAAAACTGATTTTTTTCTTTATGATTGCATGTGAAGTCATAAGTTATAACCACAACCAAGCATACACAAAGAGTAAATCAACTTTCATCTATGTTAATCACTCTCTTTAACAGCCATGTAATTACAAACCGAATCCTCATCATTGTGTTGGAAGGTACCCTAAAACAAAAACAAACACATAAAAACACTTTGTTAACAACTCTTTTTGGGTTTTTAAAACAAATTTTTCAAATTTTTATGTGATTTTCGGATTTTTACTTCAAAACACACTAAAACACACCAAAACTGCTTAAAAACACTTAAAAACAGCAAGGAACAAGTCTATAAGTAAAGGGTGATAAAATCCCATGAATTTGCATCAAAAACACTTAGTTACCCCCCCACACTTAAATCAAACATTGTCCTCAATGTTTCAAGCATAAAATCACACAAAACACAAAGAAACACACAAACAGCAAGTAAAACAACTAAATAGGCAGATTCGAAATAAACAACAAAGTGAAGGGTTTAGGAACGCAAATCTGGAATTGGAGTGATTCCTTGAGCTTCCTTTGTTGAATTGCATGGGTTGCCTCCCAAGTAGCGCTTTCTTTAACGTCTTGCAGCCGGACGAAGACACGTTCATGCTCCATTGGAGCCCACGGCATGGAGTGGGATCTCCTCCACGACATGCTCCACAAAGTTCTCATAGTATGGCTTCAATCTATGTCCGTTCACCTTGAACTCGTGGCCACTTTTTAAGCTTTGGACTTGGACTGCACCATGAGGAAAAACATTAGTAACAACAAGAGGTCCAATCCATTTAGAACGTAACTTACCAGGGAATAACCGAAGTCTTGAATCAAAAAGCAACACTTTCTGCCCCTTGGAGAACGTTTTGGTACGAAGCATCTTATCATGATAAGCCTTCGTCTTGTCCTTGTAGATGCGAGCATTCTCGTAAGCCTCGTTCCTAATCTCCTCAAGTTCATCTAATTGGAGCTTCCTATGAACTCCAGCAGCGTCTATGTCCAAATTGAAGGTTTTCACAGCCCAATGTGCCTTGTGCTCTAACTCAACGGGCAAATGACATGGCTTACCATATATAAGCCGAAAAGGTGACATGCCAAGGGGAGTTTTGTAAGCCGTACGATAGGCCCACAGTGCATCGTCCAAGCGCAAACTCCAATCTCTTCTTGAGGGTCCCACGGTTTTCTCTAGGACTTGTTTGATCTCCCTATTTGAAACCTCCGCTTGCCCATTGGTTTGAGGGTGATAAGGTGTGGAAACCTTATGAGTAACGTTGTACTTCTTGAGCAAAGCTTCAATGGTGCGGTTACGAAAGTGAGAACCCCCATCACTAATTAAAACTCGTGGCATCCCAAACCTAGCAAAAATATTAGATTTCACAAAATCTGCAACAACCTTAGAATCGTTAGTACGGGTGGCTTTGGCTTCCACCCATTTGGAAACATAATCGACAGCTAGCAAGATATAAGTGAAACCAAAAGATGGAGGGAAGGGGCCCATGAAATCAATACCCCAAACATCAAAAATTTCCACAAAAGAGAGAGATTGTTGCGGCATTTGGTCCTTAGGCCCTATGTTACCTGTTCTTTGACACTTATCGCATGTTACACAAAACATTTTAGCATCTTTAAAGAGATTAGGCCAATAAAATCCAGATTGTAACACCTTTAGGGCTGTCCTTTGGGTGCCAAAATGTCCCCCACATGCATAAGTATGGCAGAATGTAAGAATGGAATTAAATTCAGATTCGGGCACACATCTACGCACAATCTGATCTGGGCAGAATTTCCATAAATATGGATCATCCCAAACATAAAAACGTGCATCATGAACAAGTTTATCACTAAAGAAACATAACGTAAATGCACGAGAACAAGCCATTTAAGTCGCATGAATATGCTCCTATCAGTCATCCAGCGCTTGGCCAAGTATTGAGGCCTGGAATGCTCTAGCTCCGATGCCTTCCGCTCCAATGGCTTCCGCTCCGATGGCTTCCGCTTCTATGCCTTCTGCTTCTATGCCTTCCGCTTCTGCGCCTCGTAGTGGGGCTTCACGTAAACAACCTTTGTGAAGCTCCACCTTTCTCCATGTTTAGTATCTTTTTTTTTTTTTTTTAATAAATGAAATTTTTTTTTTTTTCAGTGCATTGGGTTGCCTCCCAAGTAGTGCTTTCTTTTACGTCTTGCAGCCCGACGAAGAACCCAATCACTCCAAAATATGTTCACGAATCGGATGAGAACTCCGAGTCATAAACTAGTACCTAAAACAAGAAACAAAACAAGATTAAGAATCTGGAATAAAAACAAACAAAAATAAAACAATCCAAGGGATTAGCAAATTTTCTAATCCCCGGCAACGGCGCCAAAATTTGATGCGGTTATTTATACGCACACAAATTAAACCCTCTTTTTATCAATTGTAGTATAAGTATAAGTAGGGATCGTTCTGGACCGGGGATTAGGAGGGATTGTTAATCACTTGGAAACTGACTCAAAAACGTAAAAACAATATAAAACACTAAACTAGACTCAAAGAATGCGAAACTAAACGTTAAAACACTAAGACAGAATGTTAATATGAAATTGATGAAATGGTGTTGAAGTTTTCCTTCTTCGTGCTAGAATATTTTTAGTATAATGGCACAAATAAGGGTGTCGAATCCACAGGGACTAATTGGACCTAAACAACTACTTGTTTTGCAAAAACTCTATAAGAGAAATAAAACTAATCAATTTAGGCAGATTTGTTGTTGTAACTTGAAAGCACAAGAAAATGAAGTAGACACAAATAAATGAATCAACAACTAATGAAATGAGATAGCACAAATAGAGATGTAGCTAGAGATTCGATTTCACCATTGCTAAGCCAAGTCCATGCTTGTTAAGTCAGATTATACTCATCCCTCTACTTATTTCTTGGGTTTGTTTCACTTAGATATGATCAGCCATATGATGTGTGGACTTGATCAAATGTCCCTAATCATGAACCTAATTGTGATGTGCAACTTTGGTTCCTAATCAAGAATATGTAGTGCATAAGAAACTTTCACAAAACCAAAGGGAACACTCGGCAGGATGTTTGCAAAACATTCCCTTCATTCATTCACATATCTACCAAGATTATGCATGATGTGTGCTTTAATCTTGGCTAAACAACCTGTGGTTAATTCAAATGGTGATCAAGCATTAAAATCAACATACTAAGTCACAATTAAATCGGAGAATGAAGCAAGAAATAGATAGATTAAATGAGAATTCCGAATTAATGATAGGAGCATATTCATGCGACTTAAATGGCTTGTTCTCATGCATTTACGTTATGTTTCTTTAGTTATTTTAGTCCTTTAAGCTATTTTCGTGTGTTTGTAGGTCCAAAGGGCTAAAGGAGCAAAAAGATGCATTTTGGAGACTTTTGGAGCACTTTTGGGCTAAGGATGGATAGCTTGTGCTTGGCGCCAAAATGTTGGACGAAATTGAAGACCAAAGTGTTGGAACTTTGTTCCCTTTAGTTTTAGGACATTTAAACCTTTCCAATTCCCTTATGCCGTGCATCTCCACCTTTCTCCCAAAACCATACACATGCATTCATTATTCATTCTCTCACATGCTCCCATTACTTATCATAATCACATATCATATCACTTATCATTCACCACTTATCATTCATCACTTATCATTCACCACTTATCACTTATCTTATCATTCACCACTTATCACTTATCATATCATTCACCACTTATCATTCATCAAACACATGCATTCACATGTTTTCACAATCTGCCATCATTCCAACCAAAACAGTGTGATGCGTGATTTATACGCACACAAATTAAACCCTCTTTTCGTCAAATTGTAGTATATGTATAAGTAGGGATCGTTCTGAACCGGGGATTAGGAGGGATTGTTAACCACT